>NC_056747.1:185955432-186004458 GCF_019279795.1 Protopterus annectens | reverse complement strand
GCTGCTTCTGCATTGGACCATGCGGCAAAAAAGACTGAGGATATGGCGTCGGTCATGCGCATTTGTACCCTGACGTCCTGATGTCAGTCAAATGCGCCTTGACCGACGTCAGCCTTATACTTTGATATTTGGGCCGACCGAGGACAGCGGACTACCCAAGTGTAAGGACTGCAGCAATGTGAGATGAAGAACATCCTCCACACAGTAGTGAATAAAAAGGCAGACTTAAGGCAACATTTCAATGATATATAGAATTAGATTTGTGAAACGTGGCTTTGCAAAATGTGCCTGAGCGACTACAGATGGTTACACTGGTGGTTGAATTGTACAGCATATAAACTCTTTAGCATTTAGGACACTGAAGGGACTGAACTGTTCTTACTAATTTGTGTACATATCGATAATGTGCATGTTACACTGTCTTTACAACTGATGTGCAGGCAGAGATTTTAAGAGTGAAGTGGGAGAAAACCTCAGTAACTACTGCATATGCTAAAGATAAAGTGAGAAAGTACTTTTAGTTTTAATGTACCCAGGTTTTCTAATTTAACTACGCAATAAAGGCTGGTGTAATGATCACATTATATACAGAACTAAGAATTTTGTTTGATAGTACAAGGGTGGATGTCTAGATTATTGTAAAAAAAAAAATGCAGTGTTGCTGCACTAACTGGAACAGACAATAGAACACAGGCATGTTGTAGGGAGTTGTAACAAAGGGCTCATGCTAGCTCTAAAGCTTGGATAGCAAAATACATGTTGGTCCTTTAAAAGTTTTATTATGCCCATGTTCCAGTGGGTTAATGTCCTTCATTTAAACTATATAGACAAGATTTCTTTAACTAGGCTTGAAAAATAAGAGCAAGAGACATGGTAGAACTGCATTACCTATCCCCCTCCTCATTAGCAAAAACTGGGTGACAAATCTACAGGTGTAAGCAATTAAACCATGAAAAGGCTACAGTGAAATATACGAAGATTAAGCATAAGTGGTTTCTCTCAAAAAAGAAACGAGCCAGCTTCAGGAACACAAACCACAATTTATTGCGGTTTACTGTGAGCGCTTTTGTAAGAGTAGATACTCCAACTTCTTCAGACCAACCTAGCTGCACATGCACAACAAACCATCCTATTACTGCTTTAGGTTCCCTGCCCCTCTGTTACTTGTGCATGCACAGCTAAGTTTGTCTGAAGAAATTGGAGCATCTACTCTTACGAAAGCGCTCACAATTGCAATAAATTTTGGTTTGTGTTCCTGAAGCCAGCTTGTTTGAAGCCAGCTTTATTTTTTTTTTTTACAAAGTTTTTTCGTGTGAGCGGTTTCTCTCAAACTGCTTTTACCTTGTGGGAACAGATGTCTGCAGGTGCAATCATGAGAGGTCTGAATATGTAGCAAGAGAAGTGTACGATGTACAATACATTTAAAGTTATTCTAGTAAGCAGTCCAATAAAAGTTTGAATCTGTAGCAAGTGAACGTTGTACAAGTAGTTGCCTCCCCAGCAGTTAATACTTCGGTGTATTTAATATAACAATACACAATTTAGTTTTAAAAAGTAGCTAGTTTTCTTAGTGCCAAAGTAAAGTTTACTGAAAGCATGCACTCTTTCACATCTAGGAAGGGAATACAAAGAACAGATGGTCTGTATAGGTGGGAACTCCGGCTATAAACCATTGATTTGAGCCAACTCCCATCTGGAAGGGTAGAGTTTTTTCTTAATGCATTGCAAATTTGTAAGTTGAAAGGATGGAGTCGAAAAATCTAGTTTGAGTTTTCATTGATTCAAAGTCATGAAAATGTGATGGGTTCAAATAAAGATAAAAAGCAACTGCATAAGGAGATCAGTCTGCCAGCTTATACTGTAAGCTAATGTTACAAAACCATGGACTGAAATGTTAAGTGTCATTCCCACCTTTTATACATACAATGGCTTAAAAGGTACAGATCAAGCATGCACTGAATTATGTTATGAAATCTAGGTGGCAGCAGCAATGCTGCAGGAAATGCATTTAAACAAAAATCAGGATGAAAATTTGACAATTTTAGGGTGGATATTCAGAAGAGTAAGTAAAGAAAAACCTAGACTGTTACATGGGATCAAATAGTGGCATATGAAAAGAATGGTAGATTTGTGGTAATAGGTTAATAGACTGGAAGGGGGGATTACACCGATTTATAAAAACTGGTATTGTATACAGCTGGAGAATTTTGCAAGAAATTGGCTTTCACAGAAAAAATTATATGGGGTGGGTACTGGAAGTTTATTTTCAATAGTGAGCATGTATCAGGATACCAAGTGAAAATATAACAAGAGGGTAGGTTTTAGAAGAAAGGGGAAATGTGCAAATTTGAGCTTACTAATGAATCCCCTAAGGTACAACTGGGCTAGTCTAGATACAAATGTTCCTGTGAAATGTTTCTATCACAAAGCTTTGTCATACCTTTTAGATGGTGGACAAATCAAGATACAAGGTAATGAAATAAGCATAATACTGGCACTTTTGTACTTACCTGATTAACACGAATTTAAAGATATCATGATAAACTTTTCCCCATTTTCTACCCCAGGTTGGGGTGTTGTGTCAACTGCCGCCAACTCTGTTCAATGCAATTCTTCTGCCTTCAACATCCATGCCAAACTGTCGGTCTTCTCGCACAGTTCCCATTCACCTCTCCTTTGCTGGATGTCCATGTTTCCTCTTGCCTTCTTCCAGTCTGTCCCAAATCTTCACCAGATTGTCTTCTGCTTTTCTGCACATGTGGCCAAACCACTATGATCTGTTATTTGACCTTTTCTGCAATCAGAGCTACTTTGGCTTCTGCTCTTATATCCTCATTTCTTCTCTCCTGCACTGTGCATCCTACCTGTCTCGGGCACTTCATCTGCATCACTTCTAGCTTCAACTGCTCTGCTTTTACTGTCGGGCTTCTGTATTATACAGTAATACTAGTCACACCACTGTTTTGTACACCTTACTTTTCAGCTTATTTAATATTCTTCTGACACGTACTTCACCTGACACTGCCAGTTGGCAGCAGCCCCTCTGATTCTAGCTTTGATCTCCTTGATTTCCCTTCTCAACCACCATTTAAAGATAAAGATACAAAGCTGTTCTGTTCCACTATTTTCCCTTCTAATTCTCAGCTTCTTCTGGACTCCATTTGCTGCAATTATAACTAACAGTACTCCATTTCATCCCATGTGCCTCCAGTTTTGCATTCAGCAAGTTCTTGCTCAGTCTGCCTGTAATGCCACAGTCTGCATACAGCAACTCTGTTAACCTGTTCCCTCAGACAAGTTTTTAACAGTATCACCAGTATGAACAGCAGTGTGCTCATTGTGGAACCCTGAAGCACACCCACTGGAAACCACTCTGATGGACCGAACACTGTTTGTAGTAGAGTCAAAAGGTTCCTTATACATAGCCTGCACCAATTCCACCAGTGTTTGGGACTTCAAACCACTACAGGACTGCCCAAATCAGCCTTTTTGGGACCTTACTACAGGACTGTCCAAATCAGCCTTTTTGGGACCTTGTCACATGCATTTGCCAAGTCTAGGAATGTCCAGTTGGACTTTCCTCCTCCATTTTCTTCACAACTGTCTCACAGCAAACATTGGGTCAGTTGTGCTGCATCCTGATCTAAATCAAAACTGCTCATCGCCATGTTCTACTAGTCTACATATTCACTTACCACCTCCAGATATTCACTTACCACCTCCAGAACTTTCATGCAATGTGACAGGAGTTTTGATACCTCTGTACTGCCCACAGTTGTGGATGTCCCCTTTGTTCTTGTAAACTGGCACTAGTATGCTTTCCAGTCACCTGGGATATGCCACTCTCCACACTGGTATGAGTACCCTCAGGAGAATATTCTTCCCCCATCTCAGCCAGCATCTTTAGCATATCTGCCATGACCTCATCTGATGAGCCTGATTCTTTCCCAGACTTCATTTTCCTTAGTGCTGTTCTATGGTGGTCTCCTCTCATCATAGGCTGTACTTGGGACAATAGAGATTCTGTGGAGTCAGAAGCTACTGGAGTACTCCTTCCATCTGCCTTTCATGTCCTGTGGACTGGTGAACAGGTTGCTTGCATCTCTAATGAAGGGTATCCGACTGTCTACCTTGCAACCGGATTTCTTTGCCATCTACTGACCTACCTTTCCAGAAACTGGTAGAGTGCCTCAGATGCCTTGTTCTTGCCACTGCAACTACTCAGCTTCTGTTAACCAGCCAGTATTCCTTCTTTGCCTGGTCTGTCTTTTCCATCTCCTTTCTCCTGCTCTTTCTTCTGAAAACTTCCCAGACGTCTCCATTCACAACCAGGTTTCTATATGTACCTTATTTTGATATCTGGCTTGGATGCACATCTGTTCTGTAGTCCTCAACCATGCTGTTTTGAGGTGCTACCATTCTTCATCTCTATGTGCTCTTGATCTCTTGCACCTCTAGAGGAAGAGGAAATGGGTGGAGTTGAAGTTCAAAGACTGGCTGCATGGTTTACTCAGAACAACCCTGCCCTGAACACTACCAAAACAAAACTCAAATTTCCAGAGGCACAACACAGATCACAACCCAATGGAGACTGTGAAAAGGGTTCCTGTCTAAGTTTCTAGGTGTCCATGTGGCAGACCTTTTTTGGTCCATAAACACCATGGAGGCAGTCAAGAAGGCACAGCAGAGACTCCACTTCCTGAAGATACTCAGGGAAAACAACCTGTAGGAGAAGCTACTGCTGTCTTACTGTAAGTGTGTTGACATGCTGCATTTCCACATGGTACACCCAGAAATTAATTGGCTGTTCACTCACTGCCCTCTTTGGAGGAACTCTTCAGCTCTTGCCATCTCGGCAGGGCAACCAACATCTTGAAAGACTTCACCCTGGACATCACTTGTTTGAGCTTCTGCCTTCTGGCAGACTGTTCAGGTCCATTCCATCTCATACAGACTTAACAGTTTCTATCCCAGAAATGAAAAATGCTGAACTCACGAGTACAGACAATAGCCATTTGAACTAAAGGGTATAGGTTTACAGTCCCGTGCACCTTACCTTATTCCTTTCATGTGCAATTATACACAAGTGCAATAATTTATTGCATTGCATTACTGTACTGTTGGTATTTTATTCTTATTTAATAATGCTCATTATATGTGAATGCACCTTAGAATTGCTACAAATTTCACTATACTTGTGCAATGACAAATAAAAAGGCATCTTGCAGCCCAGAGAAATCCCTTGAACTGTTGTGCTCTCTAGTCAGCTTCCAGGTCTTCTGACTTTCTCTGACCACTGCTTGCAACTGATTGTGGCAACAGTGGTTTATGCTGTGGGCCAACTGTTTCACTTGGGATGACTTTGCAATCGCATATTCTACCCTAGTGCTCTTTCCTTACTAGGAAGCCTACCCAAGTTGCATGTTGGGCACTCTTGTATGTGATGAACCATGCATTTACTACTATCAAGCCATTTGCCAGACAGAAGTCTAGCATGCCCTCCTTTATTCCTGTCGATCCACCCATGTGGACCCAGGCAGTCCTCATATCCTGTTCTCTGTGCCAATATGTGCATTTAAATCACCCACTACCACCAATCCATGTTGCTCTGCTAAGGAGAGTTACAATACCATCACTGAAGCATTTGGAAGTGTTTTCAGGATGGGTGTATTAACCATAGATCAGCAAATATAAATTAATCCAGTCTCAAAAGGAAAAAAAACTTCTATAGAAGGGATAGCTAGGTAAATGTGGGGAATGAAAACATTTTAAAAACAAGGTAGAAATAAGAAGATAAGTTGTTAAAGAATTCAGACGTGCTGATAAAGGTTAAGGTAATACAGGAATAATGGAAATCTCACACAAGCAACTGCATATTGCTGTTGAACTACCCTTTGAGAATTCCAGAGCACAAACATTTAGAACCTGGGCAACAGAAAGCTAGGTATTTAACCTTAGCGAGCCTATAACAAGAAAACTTAGTCAAGGAAGTATTAGGGAAATTTCACAAATGTTTAGAAAATATGTATTAAGCTGAGGAATGGTGAAGCCAAGAAAAGGCAACAATGGAAATATTTCCGCAAGATGCTCAATAGCCAAGACAGGAAGAGGAGAGAAACTAAGTCTCCAGAATGTGGAAGTTTGGAGGGATGTGAAAGATATAGCAAAATTATATAACTATACTAGCAGTCAAGGTCCTATTACATTACCATTACAGCAGCCCAAGCTATTTGGGTCCTACACTCCAGTCACCATCCAGCTTTCAAAGCTTAAACAGCACCTTCTACTCTGTCAGAAACTCTAAAGTGCTCCAGTATAAAGAGGGCATCAAATTACTGGGGATTTTTCGGTCAAGAAAGAACGCACTAGCCTTGCAAAGGACACTACGCAAAAGGTAAACAAGGGTCTGTAAATCCATATCCTGGTAATACAAAGAAAAACTGCCACAATAAGGAGGCTGGAAGTAGGGTTGGCTACTGCAACAATGACATATTACAACATCTACTGTTATAGTAAGCTTTATGCAGTAACTGTACCATGTTTGACATTTAGAGCACTCTTGCAGTAGCCCAAGCTATTCTTGATCACAGGAGCTCAGAAGCCAAGTAGGGAAGAGGAAAAATAAAACAAGAATTCAGGAGCCCCTGGAAAATGGTCATACCCAAAAAGTGTGTTCTAGACCTGGAAAATGGAATCCTGTTTGTAGTGCTCTGTAGGACCAAGTTACTGCCACAAGCATACTTAAGGGTCCAAACCATTCCAGAAAGACAGTGAAACCTAAGCCTTTGTGGAGTAGGCCCCTAACCCTACCTAAAAAAGGTCTTATGGAGAGTAAAATGAAAGGCAATAGCACAGGACAGCCATCTAGAAACAGTCTGACACTTGCTGTCCTTTTGTCTTACCTTTATAGGAGGAAAGGAGTCTGCTTACCTGAAGGCGTGATATCTGCCTGCAGACAATGTGTGAAGAACTTTGTTCTTGGGCTCAGGAAAGACTGATTAATAGTATGGTTCAAGGTAGAGACACCATTTCATGCATAGTGTTTATTCTAAAAGAAAATGTCCTTGTGAAAACCAAGGTAGAGTGGATTCATAAGATATTAACTTGCTCTCCTAGCAGAACTCAGATCAATGAGTAAAACAGTCTTCCAGGTTAATGACCATAATTTAGCTTCTTGAGCCAGCTTGAATGGCAAGCTTTTTTTTTCATGCAAAGTTTAGATCCCAAGGAGGAGCCACCTTTCAAAAGCTGTTTAACTTGAAAATGGATCGAATGGTAGATAAATGAACCTCGAGAGAGGAAGAAAGGCCAGAGGATAGTAACTCAAAGATAAAGAATTAGAGGAAGCTAGGCTTGACGAGGGTCTTTGTTCTTGGACTGGCACAGTCCAGAAAATCTTCTCCACTACTGCATATTCTAGAAGATTTTCACCTTAAGTACCTGCTGTAGGCCCTCAGAATAAATACCCTTTTCCAAATACTTCAGTGTTTTATAACATGTGCTTAGTAGAGCTTTCAGGATGTTTGTATTAAACCAGTCTTGGAGTAAATTCAGTCTGTGGGGAAAGCCTAGGATAACTGCACTTGGCCAGAGTGAAAAGCCTAGGATAACTGCATTTGGCCAGAGTGAAAAGGACCACCACTGTTGGCTGGGCCAAAAGAGAAATCACAATAGTCCTCCTGGATCTTAAGAACCCTGGACATCACTGGAACGTGTGGAAAAGCATACAGGGACATTGCCATACATGGAAATGAGAAGGCATTGGACTTCCAGGCCTGTTTGTAACAAGTCCTGGAGAAGAATTTCTTTAGTTGCCAGTTTTAAGAGGCAAACAGATCTACTTAAGGTGTACCTTAGATCAATTATTGAAGACTAAATTGTGAGGTTTCGATTTGTAAGGCTCTCCTAGTCCTGCTTAGATGGTCTGCAACGAAGTCTTGCTCCGATTGACTGTAAAAAGCCTGAAGAAAGTCACACTGAGTCGAGCTGCCATCACAGCAGGTCTGCAGAGCATTATCCACTAACCCCTTGTTTATGTACTACACATCACTGTGGTGTTTGTGTAAACTTGCAGAGGTCCTGGGGATCAGAGGATTTATGGCTTTCAAAGCACCAGTTACTGCCCACACCTTTGATATTTCTGCACTTCGGTGAGGGTTCCACAGATCATGCACTTTCACCTATTTGCAAACTGCTGCCATGCCAGGTCTGATGCACCTATAGGAAGACTTGGGGGTGGGGGTCCTGGAGAGAGAATGGAAAACCTGAATTACAAGGTACCTGCAAGAAAATCTCCCCTTTTACAAATCCCAAAACAGGGATCTGAAAAAGAAAAAAAGTGTAAAGATGCTAGGTCCAGACAGACCAGAATTACTACTGGATTTCTCATGTGGAGTTTGGTCAAGGGAAGCATTAGAATCACTGATGCCATGTTTTGGGATTAGAATCACTGATGCCATGTTTTCTAACGGAGAAATTCCCTTGCAGATACCTGGCTTTGTATGGAGAAACTCTGCAACTGTTGAAATATCTCCACTTTGTCTGGAGGAATACAGGGCAGAATCTCTGAAATCTTGGAAATGCAGAAATGTCCTCCCTCCTCATACAACTGCAAGTCGATTTGAAAACCCAGACTGAGGAGATTTTGAACTGCTGAAGACCTGACAGCTGGAAGTAGTCTGCAAGAATATGGCAATCATTCAAATATGGAAAGATGTGAATGCCTTGAAGCCTGCAATAAGTAATTAATAGGGGAAAGACATTTGGTGCAGCCGAAATAACTGAATGCAAGCCCGATACAGAAAATCTTACATCTTATGGCAATGGGAATGTGAAAACATCTCAAGTCTAGCTTCATCATGAAAGGTAGATAAAGAACCTGGGATAAAAGAATGAAGGGAACCATTCTGAACATTGGACTCAGATTTAGAAAGGACAGATCCCAGTATAGGCTTCAAGGATACCTCCTCCTTTGGTACCAAAAAAAATTTAAAAGCTCTCATCTGGCAGGGAGAAGCTGGTTCTATTGCTCCCTCTGCAAGTAACAGATGCATAAGGGAAACCAGAACTTTGTTCACAGGAAAATGAGGAATCTCCTGGTACCAGGGGAGGGGTTCCTACTACCAAGCACAACTTGGTGCCTTATTTCATCTCAAAACGAAAGCCCTGTCCCTTCTAAAACTGTTGGGTATGGATTACATGGAGTTGTGGGCTATTCTTTATCTCAAATGCATGTTGATTCACAGCCCTATTCCATCAACTTCGACACTATATAGCAACCAAAGCAGGAACAGCAGCTGCATATTTAGGCATATCAAACCAATCAATGCATTTTCTGTGCAGTAGGAATTTCACTGTTCCTTCTAAAAAAAGTCTCAAAAAGCTGCACTTTCCACAGAATCAGAATACTCAGATTTAGATTAGAGTACAGTCATCCCACTTCCATGGCTGCTCGGACTGAAAATCACAATTAGAAAGGCTGAACTCTTCTTGCCTGAAGAGGTGGCTAAGGAAAGGTATTCAGCTTGTTAGCAAATCCCAGTAAATCATGCCATTTCCCGTTTTGTATTCTGTGGACAGGATATTATCATGTTCACTTCTGTGAAACTTGCTGGAAAGCGACAGGCACTTTGGCATACTCATCCCAAATTCAGGTACCCTAATCTGGCTGTGTGAAAAACCCCTCACCTAGTGCTTCCCCAAGACAGACTAGAGAGGTTCTCCCTAGACTACCAAAGGGCATCCCTACAGCTGCAGCAGACAATGCCTTCCCCAGTCCGTGGCGCCTTTTGATGCATCACCAGGGAGGGAACAAGAGCAGCACACAGCAGAGTTACCCACCAGTGCCAGAGAACAGGAGCTGGCCAGATACAGAGATTCCCCAACAACCCCACCAGATCACTCCAAAGCTCTGGGCAACAACTCCTTCTCATAGATAAACCAAATAGAAACATAGGTAAACTTCTGTACAACAATGTGTCCTTAGCCTGGAACAAAATGCCTAACTCCATTAGAAATACCGCAAACTCTACACAGTTCAAAAAGCAACAAAAAACTCTTCCTCTTAAGCTCAAGGATCTGTCCTTGGCAGAATCCTACATAACCACTCCCATCCAACCTTACCGCAACTCATTTTTCTCTCCATTTTTTTCAACCTGTTACTTATTCCTTTAAACTTCCTCTATCCTGCAGTTTCTCAACAGTAATGCAACATCTAAATATTCACTGCATTTTTTTCTGTTAAACAATGTTATGTATTGTATTATTCAGATATTTAGAATTTCAGATCCTAGACATCTTCAATCGTTTGCCGCTCTCTCCTAGCCATCAGCTGTAAATTACACTACTATACATAGACAAGGATGCCACTCCCTTGACAACTGTAATCTTTCTTGAAATTGTATTTTTTTAGTACTCATTTCCTTTGTTTCTGTACATTTTCTTGATGTAATATTTCACTGCAATTTGTATTACTTAGATTACATTACTCTACTGCAAATGTATTTAGGTTAAATACACTGGAGCTTTTCTCCTCAGGTCTCCACTGAAAATGGGTTTCTGACCCAGTTGGACCAACCCGGTTAACAAATGTCAAATAAACTTCTTGTGGATAGGGAAGAGTAACAGAACACTACAGAAGTGCTCAATTTTTTTAAACAAAAACATTAAAAATCACTTATGACATAGGTAGTCATTTATATAAATGAAAAACCATGCTGACATTAAGTTGAAAACATTACACAATTCCGTACAGCCATTGTCAAATCGAACATTCCATAGCTCACTTCCTGCCTTCCCTTAAATCTCATTGCTCTTCTAAAACGTGCTGCGGGTACTGTTCACAGAATCCATTTTTTTCCATGTAATTTGATCCTACCCTTATCTAAAAGGCCCCACCTTCATTTCTGTTACTGGATTCACTACTTCTAATACAGCTGGGTTTAGACAGATGTTTTAGTAATTGCTTTTTAGCAGCCACCAGAATTGAAATCAGCAAGGTTTTACTACGGCAATTCATATCCATCAAAGCTCAAAACAAATTATTTCCTTAGTTACACCAATTTGCTCACCCCGTATTTGACAGTAGTCTGCCAGCTCATTACACTTTACAAAAAACGTTCCCAATCACACCATTTTCAATTTACCAGAGAAATTTGTTCAAATCTGCTTGGGGTATAAAAATGCTTAGACACTTTCAAGCAAAACTCCTAAATCTTTTAGGCTTTGTTGCATGTTTGGAAGCCACATACACTCCTCCAATTGATTCTTGGGAACTGCTCATCTAATCTTCCCAGTCCTAACTTCAACTACTAGATTCCTGTAGTTATGCAGTAATTTATATGCCCTACTACTCATCCCTTTAACAGCAGTGTATGTTCTACATTTAACAGAAATCTAACCCGTGCTGGTCTTTCACTTGATTCCTCCTATTCCTGTCTATACCTTTGCATCCATCCTTGGTGGGTAGGAAGGCAGTCTAGTGCAATCCAAATGTATTCTTGGCCTCTTCGCATTCTATTACCGTTCCCTCTCCAATTTTCTCCCAATACTTTCACTCCTTCAACAGTTTCTACAGTAAATTCCACACCCCACTTGCCTATTCTCTGTACCCTTAAATTGCAGTCATCCCCATCAGAATCTTACTCCATTCCAGTGTTGGCTTAATTCTTAAAATGCTTTGCTATTTTATGAATATAGCATTCTGTATGGCTATTCTCCTTTAGGATCTACAGCCAATATCAGTGTCTCTCTCATTTGAGGATCCCCCCAGTTTCCTTTCCACTTTCATGCACCTTGCTTTTTTAATCCTACTTTCACATCTCACTTCCCTCCACAACAACATCTATCACCATGCCCATACCTCCACACCAATTCACCCAACACTATCACCTCTCCAGCCCAACAGCCCCTACTATTTACAACACTATCTATATCACACCGGGAAAATACACATTCCTACCCCACCAGTCACCTCCCCATCTCTCAAATAGGAGAAGACTACCATACATAAACTTCTAAAAATGTTAAGTCCAACATCAAAACTAATATGCAGTGGCAATATTCATCCTAATCTCAGCCCCACAATCCCTACCCCCCAACTGTCATCCTCTCCTTCCACCTTACCCAAACAGAAAAAGTTCATACCTTCTAATTCTAAACATCAATCTTAGAAGCATCATTAATACAAGAACTTCATGCCACCATAACAACCATCCAGACACTGTCCTCAACTGAAACCTGGCTAAAGCCAGACATCAGTAACAATGAAACACCCCCTGGTCATAATATACACATTAGACAAAGAGGTGGGAAAGTAGCTATACTTTTAAAAGATAGCCTCTCTAGAAATATTAGCCATAGACACCCCTGACTTCCAAATGCATAACTAATGCTAACCAAATTCCATTTTAATTAAAACAAATCTAAACATTACAAGCATCTGCATCCCACCTGGCCACAACATCCCTACACTGGAACATATTGCAATGGTCATCTACCACTACCTCAAGAAAATCATAGCAGGGGACTTGGACTGGACATTGTGACTATCAACCCCCACTAATACTAACCACCATGGATACTCAACTAATCAAAAATTAAACCAGAATCGATAAACGTTAATTCAAGTGGATCTTAACCACCCCAATACTGCTCAAATCACTGGCCATCTCCCTGAGTCTTAGTGATCACCTACCTACTTTTCTTCGCAATTACAACTCCAAAATACCATCAAATTCAAAATACCAAAAACTTTAAAGCCCTAGAGTTCACAACCACATTTAGGAATTGCAACTGGAACCCAGTTAAAGTATTCTACTGCGTCATCTAATGGAAAATTATCACCATCAGTATCCCAAGTAAACTCTCCCCTGCCAGAACTATACAGATTAAACCCAATGACCCTCCCTGGCTTACCAAGACAACCAGATCACTACTAAGAGCAAGGGACAAAGCCTGGGGAAAATGGTCCAAAGACAAAACCACTAAACCATCAAAAATATCTAGAGATCAGAAACTCAGCCAAAAACAGAAACCACTAAACCATCAAAAATATCTAGAGATCAGAAACTCAGCCAAAAACAGATAAGACAAGATAATGACCATTAGAGAGACATCCAATTAAAACATCTGAATAACCCCCAAAAGTTTTGGTCTGCCATAAATAAAATTACATAATCAAGGTCAAATCACCACTCTACCCCCAACATTATCCAGTACAAGGGATAGTCCACCCCAATTTAGCAAATACTTTCCTGAATCTATTCTAGACCTTTTAAAGACCAACTTCTCTTCCAGCCCCCTTTTACCCCCACCACTACACGTCAACCAATTTTCAACCAGTCCTTACACTGTAAAAATAAACCTCAAAACAAGCCAGCTACTCTAGCTGCAGATAACCTACCAGCTGAATATCTGAAAATATACAGCTGATGCCATCTCTCCCAATCTCTATATTAGACTGCTCCATCTCAGATCAGAAAATACCCAGACTCTGGAAAATTGCCACAATTCCACCTTCACAAAGGCGGCAACTCAACTGACAATCATCCCATAGCTATACTATCCTCCCTTTTCTAAAATCCTGGAAAATTGCATTCATTCACAACTTCTACAATTAATCTAACTCCCTCAGCATGGATTCCACCCTAATCACAGCACTACTATAGGCTAAGTCTCACCCATTCTGTGAACTAGCTCTGTAATGAAGAAACTAGTCATGTTTTCCTTGATCTCTCAAAAGCATTTAACACAGTATCCCATGCCAAACTCATGTCCCAACTGATCTAAAACTTACTCTGCCAGCAATAGCCTGGTTTCAAAACCATCTGGCTGGCCGCTAACAGGCAGTAAAATGGCAGGAAAACCTTGCTCCACTTCTGCCTGTCACTCTGGGAGTCCCACAAGGATCTGTACTCTGCCCTCTCCTCTATATTCACCAACAACCTCCATACGGCCACTAAAAACACAGTACACATGATTCGACCCTAATATGTGCAGCTCCTCCTGTACACCAACTACAACTCAGTCTTACAGCTACAGAATCCTGGCCAACTACTGCACAATACTGAACCCCAAGAAAACTACTCATCCTACTACATCTCCAGACCCCCTCCTTCAAAATTACTTCAGTCAATACCATCATAACTCCAGTTACTAATTCAAAGCTACTGGGAGTTACAATAGATCAGAACATATTTGATATTCATATATCAAAGCCATAAAGTACACAAAAAATGGGCTGCCTCTACAGGTGCAAACACCATCTTAACAGAGACCACAGCCATTACTGCCAGAGCCCACATTTCAACATTACTATATGCATCCCCTATCTTTACCAACCTTAGAAAATCAGATGCAACTAAACTAGAAACTTGTTATAATAAAATCTGTTTGCGACAGGTGCCAAAACTATAGATCCCACCATTGCCATTCTCAGAAAACTCACGGCTTGAATTTCCCTCTCTACCAACAATCAGTTCATCACGACTCATCAAATTAACCAGCCTGAAAAAAAAACACCAGCCCTAAATAACTTACTCTTCCACTACTCTAATAATTGGATTCTTCGCTCTAGCAACAAGGCACTAATAAAACTACATCTACTCATGCAGTATCGCCAAAACCTGGATCACCCAACCTCTAAACATTAAATCCGCCACTAACAGCTCATTTAAAAATACTAAAAGCCCACTTACCTGCTAAATGGATCTGTCCATGTACAGAACCTGGCTAAACAGACTGGCACTACACCAAGCCAACTGACTATCCCTACGCAACTGCTCTGAGCTTAGTCTGTACAACCCAGACTTCTGTTCACTAATCAATCCTAACTCCTACTACACTCACTAACCAGTTTCCATAGCATATCTTTTAGTCCAAACTTGTACTTTGTCCAATCCTTAAAATACTGTATATAGAGCTATATGTACACAATGTGTTTGCATTTGTGTGACCTTCCAGTTACAACCTTTGATTATTAATTTCTCAATCTCGTAATTTTGCAATTTTTCAGAAATGCTGTGTATACTTCGACTTGCAGCTTTTCTTCCCAGGCCTCCGCTAAAAAAGGACTTGTCCACTCACTTTCCCAGTAAACAAATGTAAAAACATTTTTCTGCTTGTGCTATACACCATGTACAGGAGCCTTAACTGTGTAGCTCTGAAGTATCCATTCAGATCAGGTAAACCAGAACCATCAACTTACCCCACTTGACTCTTGCGCTTCTCTTCCAAAATCCTTCGTCTTAATTGCCATCCACAACTTTTCTGGTTAATAAAATATGCCTGACTTGTGTATAAAACTAAGGGACTAAACGTTTTCACTGCTTTTATTTCTTTCCATATCCACAAGAGATAATTTTCCCAGTCGAGTTACGTTTTGGTTTAGTCTCTTCCCACATATCCTTGGCTGCAACAATCCCTTTTAACCCATACTCCCAAGTACTTCATTTTATCATGTCCCCATAAATATGGGTATTGCTGAACCAATTCATGTGGGTACATAGTTTAAAGCTGTTGCCTTTATCTTTTAAATCCCAGGGAGACTTGAAACTGTCTCAATGTTCCACAAAACTGAAATGTCTTTTTCATGTACAACACATCTGCAAACAAAGCCAACTTTCTTGATCATACAAATTATATCCTGAAGTTTGAGTCGCTTATTTTCTTTGCCAATGGTTCAAAATATAATGCAAACTAAGTGGAGAGAGGACAACCCTGACTGGTTACTCTGTTCAAACAAATTAGAAGACCCCCCCCCACACACACACAGTTTAACCCCTATCCCTCACTTATCCTTCTAAATAGCCTTATTACTGTGTCACGGAGTTTAAATGCTTTCATTGTCCTATTTATAAAATCCCAACTTACTCTGTTGAATAAGACCCACTAACTGTGATATTCATACTCTACTTCCCTCTGGATCACAATCAATTGTTCAATTAATTGATGGCAAAGGTTTACCTCCCCTCCACTGAAAACGCATGATATGCATCAATTTTGGCAACAGCTTTTCCATTCCTTTACACATGACAAACTGTTTACCTTTGACATTCCTTTACACATGACAAACTGTTTACCTTTGAATGTTTAACAGCAACATCTTTGGAACTGTTGTCGCAAACTGCGAACCGTGAAAACCTGAAACCATGAAACCCGAAGCGCCAAATTCCAAAATCTCGCTCCCATTTTGACGCAGGTTAGCGCTAGTTTCAGCAGTGGAGAGATAGGAAATGTCAAAATTCGATATTTATTCAACATTTCAGGAAGTAGGCACTTCCATTTTCACGTAAACCATTCACAGATGTGCACGCTTGAATGTGCTTCCAGACATTCAAAGCTAAATCTAGAAAACCGAACTTTCAGTCCTAAACCATGGATTATAAATGGGCCAGTATGAAGCTGGATCTGATGGATCTTTACCATCTTTAGGTATTACAGCCAACACTGCTTTCTTCCAGGATGGAGCTTCTCTCCCTTTTAAAAATACTGTTAAACACCTTCCAGGATTTTTTTCACTCTTCCCCTCCTTGTTCCCAAACTTCATTTATTCCTTGATATTTTCCTGTAGATTGATTGTACACCACTATCTCATCTTCTCGTCCTTTTAATAGTTGAACCTCAATCACCTCCAACTTTGGCATATTTAATCTCTCCATGAATATTTCCATTTGTACTTTTATTTCCGCATCTTGCTTTATACACATTTTCATAAAATGTCAATAGTTTCTAATAACTATAGGATTTCTGGACATTTTCCTGGTTAAGAGGCTAAGCTTGGCAATGAACCCTTCTACTTTTGGTTGCCTGAGCCATTCTGTAAAAGCTTTTGTACTCTGGAGTTAAAAGTTGCCCAACAGCAAACTTTCTAAACTAGTGTATATTACCAAGGGTAATTTATTCTCCAACACAATGCAGTCTTGCTTCTTGTTCTTCAAATTTCCCCTATTCTGTAATACTTTAACCTTTAAGACGCAACAATTTAGCGGGACTGAAACATCTTTCTATCCCGTTTTTAACCTCACTTTAGTTTTATCCCATCCCCTAACTATATTTTCTGAAGTAATTTCCATCATCTCCAATTTCCACTACCCGTTCCTTAAATTCTTCTGTTAAACAGATAAGTGGGGGAAGTGCCAGTGTCACTATTTCATTACCTAGCATTTTTAATTTAGCTATTGCTGCAAGACCTGAACTAGTTATTGGATGCACATCAAAACCTTTACACACGTACCTGTGAAATAGTTTGTCTAGCCTAACCCAGTTTTTATACCTTGGGAATGTGCAATTCTGTGCTACTGTTACTGAATTCATACCTTTCATTAATATTTTCATAACTCTACCTCTTATACTTTCCCTTCTAGCCCCCCCAATACATGCTCACTGTTGCAAATCAAATTCCATTTCCCACCTATAAGTGAATGCCTTCCCAAAGCGTATTTCTCCCAAAATTTTCTTAAGTTCCACTGTAGCAGTTTTAGATGGAATATAAATGCATGCCAGCATAATACTCCCTTGCCAGTAGGCCCCTAGAACTACAACTCAATTCATTTCCCCCTCAACCACTACTGGAGCTCGTCTAGCAATTGTAAGTACTCCCCCTTTTCTTTGTCCCAGATATTCCATTGAATAACCACCCTGAAATCCTTTATCAAATTCACATGTTCAGTTCTTTCTAAATGTGTCTTCTGTCCCCATCTGCACTCTACATTTAATACAGTTCACTACTTTTTGTATACACCTGTGACATCATATACATTCAAAGATGTGTGGCTATTATGAGAATTTTTCATCTGTTATATAGAACAGCTTTTTTCTTGAAATGTCTAGCTTACATGCACTGTCTGGTAGGTTGATCTTCCATGCAGTTTCTTGTAATACCAATATGAAGCAGTCACATCTCAAGACCGATGAAAACCATCAAACACCCCCATAATCTAGTAACTTAATGGGAAAACTATGTATATACTTAATGAAGTTTAACCATAATATGAACTGTCCCAGACGGACAGCTGCACTTCGGTTTTAGCACACCTGTAACTAGTTATCCATGCAGAGATGCATGGTACAGCTTGTACTTCAGTGCTGTTTGTCTATTCCTCTCCCAGATGCAAACTAATACTTTCAGAAAGCATCTTTAGCCACTGAAAGAAAATGTGTATTCTGTTTTTATTGCCATCAGCTCGTCTCCATAGAAACGACAAGTTTCCTTTAACTTCATGCTTCTCATGTTGCACAGCACAGTAAACATTTGCTAAAGGAAAGCTTCATTACCATTCAGTGTTCTCGTTTACCTGCTTCTACTTAAAACTTGTTACAGAACCTTTTAATAAAGTCGTTGTCTTGTACTGAGTGGAGAAATGGATTCTGATGACAGTCTTGACAATCTTGTTAACTTTAGTGTCCTACACTTTCAGGCCAAACAGTAGTATCAAACAGAGCAGTGATGAATGTCTTCCAGCCTTCCACAAAAAAAATCAACCACATCCAGGCATGGCAGTGTAAGGCTATGCTAGTACCAGCTGCTCTAGCTGTCCCATTAGCTGCATTTGAGAGCAGACATTCATTGAAGATGAGGCAGAAAACTAGGATTCCACAGTTATGGATATCCAATGTCAAATCACCAGAATGGACTAGAATTTGTTTATTCAATTCTCCTTGGAATAGAGCAAGTCTCATATAGCTCAGTACTCAGGAAAAAATAAGAGTCCGAAGTGCAAGTCAGTTTTCCAAATCTGTCCAAGGCCCTAGACTCCCCGTTAAGGGGGGACTGACAGATGAAATGATTTTGTGGCAATGACCATGGTATACAAAGGAGAATCCTTAAAGGAAGGTCTTTCACAGAGAATTCCAGATTTTTGGGGGTATGGGCTCTGTTGACAGGTTCCTTCCAGGCTCAGTCAGCAACTAGGTTGACAAGGGCATTAGGACAACCAACCAGAATGTACAACAGCCAGCCCCAAAAGCCTCCAGGAACACTGGGAAGACTTGTGACCACCCTCCCCTTCTGTTTGACCAATTGTAGCATTTCTCTGAAGGAGATCTCTAAAGGAGGATCTAGGGGAACCATCCCCCTTTCTCCAAATCCATGTCTTCTGTAAGGGATTCCGGTGATTAATCCAGGTGCTTCTGTTTACATGTCTTTCTATGCACCTATTGGGGACTATCTGGTGACTGATCGGAATTGGACTGAATTACATGAGGGTACTTCCCCCTACAGGTTTGGAGATTGGGCGTCTCTGCCTACAAGAAGTGGATACTGGAGCAGAAGTAGTCTGATGTCTGGTCAGATCAAAAACCGATCAGAAGAGGTGACCATCTCAGAGAACTCTATGGAAGGCCTTTAAGGCAGAGGAAGATATAGAAGTTGAGGAAGTCTCTTCAAAAGATGGGAAATGGAGACCCCAAAGCTCCAGTGCTTCCCAGCTCAGAGGCAGACCATTGGAGCAGTGATGTTGAAAGCCAACTAGAGAGGAAGAGACAGCTCCAACTTTAGAGTCAAAACCTCTTTCCAAACATCAGTTCCAACTTTAGTCTCAGAGGAGCCCAAAATACAGGCAGATTCAGCATCAGATGAAGTAAACGGCACTAATCTGCATTGACAAGTGCTCTGAAAGCTCAAGTTCCGATGAGCAGACCTGTAATGGAGTTGAATAAGGGAGGGTTAGTGAAGCTCAAAGGGGATAGAGCCGGGAAAACCCAATTCAGTATCAGGAGGAATTTCTGCATCATCCAGTCAGCTTCAGTAAGATTCCTAGTAGAATGAGTATACTTGGAAGATGCTATTGATAAAGCCTCAGACAGATGAAGATGGGGAATGGTGCCAAAGAATAATCTTATCTGAGTAAAGAGCCTGGAAGAATGGATCCATGAGCTTCTGCGTTTTTGGCATCAGACCCACCAAAACTGTAGACTTTAGGTTCTCAATGCCCCTCATAAGAGTCCTGTCCATCAGGCTCCGTCATAGGAGCTTCTTGATCCTTTTCTGTGCCTCATCACTGGAGAAACCACTCAGGACCCCGAGGCAGATGGATGAAGACCATTTAAAATAAGTTTCACGTCTGCTTTGAACAGCTTTGTGGTTAAAAAGCAGAAGCTTCACATTCAGTTTCCAAAACTTGACAGACTAGGAAACAAAGATAACAGAGTCAAAAACTTACAATTAAAAGCTAGAGACTATACTACTTATATACACCAAACAGAAAAAGCTAGAGATTTAAAACCCTATACAACTACAGTTATATAAGGGAGCAGGAAACAGTGGAAGACCATATCAAAAGAGAAAAAGGTAAAAAAGTTGAGCTCAGAGCCTCTGCGACCAGTTGGTTGAAGCGGTAAATGAGATCTGGGGTTATTAGACTTTGGTGATGTAATAATGGGTTGGGGAGGAATCAGAGCCCTGGAAACGAACGTTTGAAGTGCCAAAGTCAGATCCGAATCAGATCAGTGTCTCCCAAAGATTGAATCGGACAAAAATGGGCATCGGATCACACAATATATTCATAATTCAAACAAACCAATGATGGAATGGAAATGTGGAAAAAAGGAGATTTTATCAATTGGGAAGACCAAGGGCACAGACAATAGGGAAGAGAGTTTATTTTCCAGTAAATTTCAAGTATTCTAAGCAACTAAGATTTTTATAAACAGGAATGGGTGAGGCAAAGCAGAAGTTTGAAATGCATGTTAGCAATGGCTTTTCATACCAGGGAAGGACAGAATACATGAGAAAGGGATGAGTGTTAAGTGAATAAACCAACTATGTACAGTTTTGTCTACAACAGATGTTCAAAGGATAACTAGTATGACAACATACTGGATGACCAAGAATCAGAGATCAAAAAAGATTGGGGAGACACTGGAAAGGCAATTTGCATGTTTGGGAGCCATACAGAACATTGATCCGGTAAAGTCTAGAAGATTTAGGATTTTTGTTTTGGAAATGTTTGCATAGGTATTTTTATACCCAACCAAACTTCAGAGAATTTGTTCCTCAAGCAAAAAGATAAATTGCTGGAGGTGTGATGGGAAAGTGAAAACCATGTGGGAGCATGTCCTGGGAATTTAACTAGCTAGATTAAAAACACAAATGTTGTGGAACTAAAAATTCATAATAGCTGGCATACAGGCTATGAACTGCCTAAATATAGTAAGACCTTACCAAGTTTAAAGCTACTGACTACAGAGACAGCAATTACTAGAAAATGAAAACCTAAACTAACTGAAGTACTGAAAATTGTACAGGAGAAACAGGAACTGGGATGCTAACAGAGAAACGATTAAATTACAAAGTAAATAGAATCTGGGTGAATACATGCAGGACATTCAGGGGAAGGAGTTATGTTTAAGGGAAGGAAGTCACTAAAGCTGTCTGAAAGGGAGAACAGCCAAATAAAGACCAACCACTCTACATCTACAAACATCAATGTTTCAGAAGATCTGGAAAATATTTCTGCAACCTCTTTTGTGGTTAAGAACCTTTACCAGAAGCCTCTCAACCGAGAAAAAAAAAAAAAGTACCTCTATGATCTACCTCCAGCTAGCTAAACAATAAACTGAAGAGGAAACTACAAAAATGTATGCTGCATCATGACTTCAGACCTCCTCTCAGCCAACAAGCTGAGAAAATTCTGTTCCACTTGTGGTGGCAGTGAGATACTCCAACTTAGAGGGCAGGTTGACCCTGCTCTGTAGGACAAGGTTCTTTACTGCAACTTGATAACAGATATGAATTCTCATTTAGAGCATACAGAGTGTACAATACCTCAGATCCCCTGAGCCCCTGATCAAATGGTCAGCACAACTGCCTACTACTGGCAAAGCTTCCTGAATGGAATATACAGTAAAATATAAATTAGCAGAAAATGACTGAAAAACATGTATGGCCAGGACATGGTAGAAATAAAAATTGATACCTTTAGTGTTAAAATCATGGAGAGGAATTTTCTTTTGTCTCCAATCAGCATCGCATTGCTGATTATAGGAACCTGTTCTTTTACAGCATCCTCTATTGGCACAGGAGGAATGTTCTCACCTCCAGCTGTGATTATTAGCTCTGTTAAAAACAAGTCAAACATTAATTACCAGCCTCTAAATGGAATAAAGTGGTACCTTTGCATGCAAAACAGTGGAATTAAAATATTTTATACTAGAAAAAGGTTGCATCAAAGAATGCTTACGTTTAACCCACTGTTGGGACTAAAGCAGCAGTCCCCAACCACTGGGCCGTGGATAATTTGCCACCAGGCATGGAGTGAAACAAAAAAAAATGAGTGTACGTATGCTATGTGAGAGCAGTGAGCACCTATTTTGCACTCACTAAGCAGCGCTTTTGCTGTTTTAGAGTGCAAAATAAAAGTAAAGGAAACCGAAAAATGTGTGTATGTTTGTCTGCATGCGTAACAGAATGCATTCATGAAAGTAGGAGACCCTGTGTGTGAGTGAATGTGAGAGCAAGTGAAGACAGCGATCCCCAGTAGCAGCAATGGTTTGTGTACTTCACCCCACACCACTCAACCTCTTGCACAGTAAATCTTGAGAGCCACAAACTGGGACAGATATTACCAAAACTTTCAACCTTCTGCAAAATGAGGAACACTACCTCTCATAATGTGGAGCAAATGAGCAAAATGTGGAACACCTGCTAACAACTTCAACGAAGGAGCTCACAAATGTTTAAAATGTGCTACTTTATACTAAAGTTATTTTAATGAATCAATATAATTTAGTACCATTTACTATGGATATCAGATAAAAAAATTCATAACACTGAGTGATAGACCCTTTCAGTGTGGAACATGCTTTGTTGGACCTAAAATGAGGAATGTTCCTCATAAGCGGTATGAATGTTGCTCTTAAAGTCAGTAAGGTTGCCATTAGGTTTACTTACCTCTTGACCATAGTAGAACAATGTTATACTGTTAAGCAGAATGTATGCTTTTGGTAATTGCCAATTTTCTTATTGTACTTTACAGCTCTTCTCCCTGAGTCTCAGCTAAAAAATGGACTTAGTCCACTTGGACTTCCCTGGTAAACAAGTGTCAAATATTATGCACTTTGTTTCATTATGCACGCATGATGGCTGGTCCATGGAAAATTATCATACATGAACAGTCCTTGGTGCAAAAAAGGTTGGAGACTGCTGGGCTAAAGTAAACTGGTAGAAGGGCAATGTAAGCAAAAACTATCAGGATCTAGGCAGCCTAAAAGCATCCATATATTAAGTCTATGGATTTTACCTGCATTCTGGTAATAAAGGACATGGATGCCTATTCAGACAAAACCTATTCACTGCACACAAAATGGAAACCACCAATTCAAATACACTATTAAAGTACCATTACAGCTGTGCCAAAACAGCATACCAAATCTTACCTTTTTACTCTTTTCTAAATTACCCAGCCCTGATGGTGTGGCTCAAATGGAACCGCTTTATGAAATGGAGAAATATGCTAAAAGCAGTAAAATGTACTGCAAATGAAAAAGCTGCATTACTTTGACATCTGGATTTTATAACATTTAACGTAAAAAAGAAGTCATGTATTCACCATAACATTCCATCTGAGTAGGTACTTCATTTGTCTGCAACCTGTGGGTATCGGATCAGACTTTGGATCAGAGCCAGCAGCTAACCAAGTTCCAAGATCCTAGCTCCTCCCCCCTACCCATAATCCCCTGCTACCAACCACTTTACCTCAGATCGTTTTTTTGCCTTACCAACCTGTAAACATGAAAAAATCAACTGCAAAGGCGATCAGAAAATCCCAAAAGGTTCGGGGGATGGCGGGGGGGGGGGGGGGTCGTCTGTTGCAGACAAATGAAGTACCTACTCAGATGGAACGTTATGGTGAGTACATAACTATCTGAAGTAGTTACTTCATTTGCTCTGCAACCTGTGGGACAGAGTCCCCAGCTACTTATAGGAACCTGGGTGGTCCTTACAGAAGGATATTCCGAAGCACTGCGGAGCCAAAAGAAGCCCTACTTCTCGAAAACACATCAAATTTATAATGAGAAATGAATGTATGAGAAGAGGACCAAGTAGCCGCTGAACATGTCATCCACTGGAACCCTAAACCAGAAGGCTGTTGAAGTGGCTACAGATCTTGTAGAAGGAGCACGGATATTAACTGGGGCTGGTTTGCCAGACAATATATACCCCTGAATAATACACAGACTAATCCAATTTGCCACAGTGACTTTGGAAATGGCTTTACCCATGGCTGATTTTGCATACGAGATAAATAACTGGTCCGACTTGCGAAACTCTAGTCCTATGCAAGTAGAAACGCAGCTGTCTGTGTACATCCAATTTGTGTAATGTGTATTCTCCCTTGTTCTGAAATGTGGGAAAAAAACACTGGTAAATTTGATTGATTTATATTTGCTTCTGAAGCAACCTTAGGCAAGAAAGACGGGTTAGTCCTGAGGGGGACACTACCTTTGCGAAAGATAAGGTAAGGCTTTATACACAAGGCTTGTAATTCTGAAATCCTTTTGGCCGAAGTAATAGCCACTAAGAAAGCTGTTTTCCATGACAAGAACTTAAACGGAATTGAGGCCGCCGGTTCGAAAGGTGGACTTGAGGCTTGCAAGACTAGAGTGAGGTCCCATGGGGGAACCACAGACTATCGGTGGATTTAAAACGAAGATTCCTCGGAAGGTTTTGCACAACTTTGTAGATGCTAAGGAACCTATGCCATCACCCACATGAAAATGGGAGATGGCCGGCAATTGTACCTTAACCGTAGAAGCGTTTGCTCCCTGATGAAAGATTAAATGAGAGGAAGTCTAGGATGGTCGGGATAGGGACAGTAAGTGGGTCCAAGCCCTTATCTTCGGCCCAAATGGAAAACCGTTTCCACTTACTGTTGTAAAGTTTTCTGGTAGATTGCTTATGAGCCGCAACCAGAATGGCCTTAACGGGAGATGAGATACCGGGAGTCCTAGCCATTAATGGAACTGGATCAGCCAAGCCGCAAGCTTGAGGCTGACCAGGATGGGCGTTGGGCAATACACGGGATGTGAAATCAGTTCTGGACTGGGATCCAGAATCCACGGAGGAGCCACACAGACCACAGAAAGGGGAACCAATCTGCAGAGGCCAGAATGGGGCTATGAGGATAACTCTGCTCCCCAACCGACAGGCTTTCTGAATGAACATCATGAGAGGAAGGGGAGGATAAGCATAAAGGAGCCCGGGAGGCCAAGCATGGACCAGAGCGTCTCTGGGGGTTTCCCCTCTGGGAGGAATTATTGCGAAGTACTCGCTGCATTTTGTTTAAAGGAGAAGCAAAAAGATCGCAGCAAGGCTGACCCCATTTGTGGAAGATCTGTTTTGCAACAGATGGATTCAGACCACTCGTAATGAGTGAGGAGCACCCGACTTCGCTTGTCCGCAAAAATGTTGGATTGTCCCGGGATGTGCGTTGCTACCAGAAAGCGGTTGGTGGAGATCGCCCATTCCCAAACTCTCATGGCCTCTCGACACAGGGGGTAGGATCTGGTTCCTTCTGTTTATGTACCAGACTACAGACATGTCTGTCTGGATCGCAATAGTCCCCAGGGGAAGAAGGTCGTGGAGGGCTTGCAACGCCAAAAGCACCGCCCTCATCTCTAGGACACCGATATGCAATGCGGTCTCTAGGGGAGTCCATGGATCTGCCTGAACAATGCCCCCCCCACCCGAGGCGAGAAGCGTCCGTGGTAAACGTGGCTTCGACCGGGGGATCACAAAGGGCCTCCCTTCTCTGAGTTCCCGCGCATGCAACCACCAAAGAAGCGAGTCCCTGCAATCTCTGCTCAGCGGTACGGTAGTGTTCAACAGGTGGAGCAAGAGGGACCGTTGGACTTGAAGGGTCCATTGCAATATTCGCATGCGGGCATGGAGGGAAAGACCGATCGTGGCTGCCATAGACCCTACTGCCCTCAGGACCAACTCCGCTGGAGGAGAAGGATTCCGGAGAAGGGCTAACACCCGATAAGACAAGCTGTTCAGTCTGACTGATGTTAGGGTAGCTCGAGAGATTCAAGTATCCAACCTGGCCCCTATGAATTCCAGGGATTGAGTGGGGCACAGGCAGGACTTCTGCAGGTTTACTGAAATGCCTAGGTTGTGGGCTAGAGTCAGTGCGTAATCTCTCGCTACTGACAACCGATGCCTGTTGGTCGTGGAAAGGAGCCAGTCGTCTAGGTACGGGAAGACCTGAATGCCCTGAAGTCTCAGGTGGGCAGCAACCACCACCATGACTTTGAACACCCTGGGGGCAGAAGTGAGGCCGAATGGAAGAACCCTGAATTGATAATGACTGGCTCCGAGCCGGAAGTGGAGAAACCTCCTGGATAGTCTGTCCATTAAAATGTGGTAGTATGCATCCTTGAGGTCTATGGAGCACATCCAGTTCTCCCGCAGAAGGGGGAGGATAGATTGAAGAGTGACCATCCGGAACTTTTCCTTTGGTATAAACAGGTTCAGAGCGGAAAGGTCTAAGATGGGTCTGAGGTCCCCCGTTTTCTTTGGCACCAAAAAGAACCTTGAGGAATAACCCAATCCGGACTGATCTGGGGGGAAGGGCTGGATGGCTCTCTTAGCAGCTTTAAAATATCTAAAGCCGCCGCCTCCCTCTGATCGGGTGGGTACATCTGGGAGGTGTCTGGTTTTGGGGGGGGAGATTTAGGAAAGGAATGAAGTAACCTCTGGAAATGATAGAGCACCCATCGATCCGTTGCAAGGGACTCCCAGTTTGACAGGTGCTCCGTCAACCACCCCCCGACTGCCTCCAGAGAGGGACAGTCGGGCAAGCCCTCGGGGCTGTTGCGCGGGTCTGCCAGAGAAAGGTTCTCTTGATCTGAAATTAAGCGGCCCCCCTCTGCCTCTGGGCCGGCGTCCACCTTGTCCTCCTCTGCCTCTAGAGGATGAGTGGTCCGCATCTGGATGGGATTGCTGAGACTTGCGGAACCACAGCTTCTTTTGTCCCCTCTGATTCCTGGAGAAGGATCTTTGGGGGCTAGAGAAGCGGACTCAGACGGCAGACAGTCTTCCAGTCCTTTTCGCTTTGGACCAGCATATCGCTAATGGTCTTGCCGAAGAGCAGAACCGTCAAAGGGGGCATTCGCGAAGGAAGCCTTGAAGGGATCAGCGAAGTCGCAAAGACAGAGCCAGACGTGACGTCGTAAGATGACCCCTGCTCCACTTGCTCTAGCGGCTCCCTCTGAAGCATGAGAGGAGCTGCATAGACATATTGGAGATGGATTTCAGAGTGGCCATTCATGTCGTAAACATTCCTGTCGCCGACCGACATGGACTCTGGGGGGGGGCTGCAGCGTATTCCTTGATCAAGTCTCGCTGTAGCCTGATGGTATGTGCCATATAGTTCAGTGCCCTTATAGAAAAGGTCGCTGAAGCAAACATCCGCTTCCCAATCCGGTCCAACGCTCGAGATTCTTTATCTGGCGGGTGGACCAGAGAACTCTCCGGAGAGTTCTTCCTTGGTGGCAGCCACCAACAAGGCATCAACAGGGGAACCTTTGGCCCACGATTGCCCATCTGTGGGGGTCTCAGTATTTTGTCGGGATGCCTAGGTATTGGCTCCACGGTGTCGGGCTCCTTCCACGCCCAGATGGTAATTAAGTCCACCAGAGGGTCGGCTGGAGGGGACACCCAAGAAGTAGATGGGCCTGCCTCAAACACCTCCAGGAACACGGATTCATCAAGAAAAGGTTTTTGGGCAGACCACCCCCCCTCTAATACACAACATTTCCATGATTTCTCCAAAGGAGACATCTTCAGGGGGTGACCTTGGGGAACCCTCCCTATTATCTAAGTCTGTGTCAGTGGTAACGGACTCGGGGGAGTCCAGGTGCCTCCTTTTACACAGACGTTTCCAAGGAACCTGCTCGGTGGGGCTATCCGAAGAGGGCTCGTCCACGGGTTGTTCCTCAACAGGAACTAGCTGTAGGGCTTGGGCAGGCTGTCCCGATGGTCGGATGATGGAAGACAGACCCTCATACAGTGGGGGTACGGGTGGTTCCACAGCCCGAACCGGGGATCTGGAGGATCGACAGTACCCTCTCCACTACCTCAAAAGCCGAAGGAGATTCACCCTCGCCAGCCTCAGAGCAATCTCTTCAGCTCCGAGGAAGGGATCGGGGTCGGCGCCAAAGCAGTCTGCGCAGAGAGACAGGTGCGCTCCGAAGCCAACAGCTCCGAAGATACAACTCCCTCGGATCAGATGCTCAGCCCTTGGCCCCGAGAGCTCGGATCAGACAAGCTAGAGGGCATAGTCGGCGAAGAGACCAGCGCTATCGGCGCCAACAATTCCCTGGGTCCGAATGGGCACGGATCCGATGACTCCAAGATCCGAAAAAGAGTCTGAAAAGGAGTGATCGGGGCAAACATGGGGGCCGCGCTCCCCCCCCCCCAGAGGGGAGGCGGCAAGAGCACCCCCATCTGCATTTGGGTCTGAACCGACGCATCATCCGATCCATATCCGCTTCGGAGATGCTTTTTGTTGACCTGGAAGAGGTAGTAGAGGCGGGCCGAGAGGGCCGCCTCGACGACCTCGTGGGAGATCGATCTTCCTCCTCCGGCGAGAAGCTAGGCGAACGGAGCAGAGAGGAGAAGGATCCAGAGACCCCCGAAGGAGATTTAGTTATTTTAGCTGGCAGAGCCGAGGGGTGAGACTCTACCAGCCTTTTATGGGATATATATGTCCCTCCTTATCCTTGTGCCTCCTCCTTAGTTGAGGAGGCAATAGTTTCCCCAGAGCTCAAACCCGAAGTGGGAGGTTGAGTCCCGGGTTGAGCTGAGGGAAAACAGAGGGCGCTGAGGCAACCGGAGCCCGAACAGACTCCTGGGGAGCTTTCCCGCCAGGATCAGCTTGTTCTTCCTATCCCAAAGTGCCCGGGGGGTTAAAGGCCGCACAGATCTGGCAGGCCTCAGATGGGTTGCCCCCAGGTACAAAACGCACCGAGTGTGGCCATCAGCTGGGGAAAGGTTTTGGCCACACAGTACATTTGGAAAAAATGGCCTTAGGCCCTTCCGCCATGTTGAAGCACTCACACACACCCAAACGCTAAGGAGGGGGAGTGACAAGAAAACTAATTACTGTACCAGTAAAAATTTAAAAAACTAACACTAACAAGGGGGTAGAAGGTTTTACTACCACACACACACGATTTTGAAAGTTTTTGGTGAAAAAAGATTGAAACGATCTCACCCAGCCAGGAGCTCTTCAAAAGTAAAGCTTCTTCAGCCGCGACAAAAAACGATCTAAGGTAATGTGGTTGGTAGCAGGGGATTATGGGTAGGGGGAGGAGCTAGGAGCTTGGATCTTGGTAAGCTGCCGGATCAGATCCGAAGTCGGATCAGATACCCACAGGTTGCAGAGCAAATGAACTAACTACTTCAGATTCGGTCTTTTTACTCATGATTTTAACAACTCAATGTTGCAGCACAGCCACACCATTAAACATTCAGTAAACCTTACTAATGACATTCAGGGAGTGTGGGTTCCAATGCCCTGCAGGGACATACTTCTTTCTGCTGAAGGCAAGTTGTGTACAAAGGAAAAACTCCTTGCATGTCGGGGCTCTGCCCTACGACAGCAAATCTGCTTCCTGCAACTCCCGGCAAATAAAAATACAAGTATTTTTGACATATATGAACCAGTTCAGTGTGCTAAGTATACATTTACAATATGATGAAACCAAATCCATTATAATCAAGCATTTCAAATCAAGCATTTCTAGTGGAACAGCTGAAACATATGCACAAGTAAACAGAGGAGTTGGACAAGTTACTTAGGCTGCATTAGGGCAATCAATTACAATTTAGGGAGAAGAGTAGCAAATTATAACCATGAAAGTTGGCTGTGACCAGTAGAATCAAGTGTTGTTGGAAATACTTCTATACACCTTACTCCAAGTCTTCACAGTTTATTACCAAGGCCCAAACCTTTTTTGGTGAGATGTAGCAAACGGATGGCAAGATAATTTTGTTAGATGGCATGGAGTCCTTGAGACGGTCTTTTAAATGATCTTTGAAAATGGATAGGTTCTTCAGTCTGTGGTAGATTTAGATTATTCCATTCAGATCCCCAGACTATGAGGCAAAGGGCTTCTGCACCAGAGTCACTGTAGAGTGTAGACTTGGGGGATAGGCAAGTTTGGAAGGCATGTTTGGCTAAAAGACACATTAGGTTTATGTACAAGGTTACTGGCTACAAATAGAGGAGCAGAAGTTATTAGGTAGTTCTAGTCAAGTTCAATTTGAGGGCTGTGCAGTGATAGGCCCTATAAGGGATGTTGCAGGTAAACTTGGCAATTTTATACAAACTGTCGGGTGCCATTGCCGAAACTGCCTTCTACAAAAAGATGTCCACAACCAATGCACATCCTTGTCTTTTCTGCAGTCTAAACTCTTGCATCACTATGTACAGCATCTTGGATTCACTAGGCTAGATCCTCCATATGACTTATCTGACCCCAGTACTGCACCATTTGGGTCTGATAACACATTGTTAGACATAGGAATGCTCTTCTCAAAACATCAGGATATGCTTTCCTTGCAATTGGGAGGGAATTCACAGCAAAGCTTTTTTTTCCCCTTAAAGCTCGTGTTGCAAGGTCTACTGCAGATGGGTCAGCAAATGCATCCTGGAGTCAATCATGAATTAAACTGCTAGGGCTCTGAGGTACAGGAGCTGCTAATTTGGCACACTGATTTAAATGCATCCAAACTGATTTAAATGCATCCATTTAAATGCATCCTTTGACAGGGTTAAACACACTTTGCTATTGGCCTCTCTTCAGGGGAGGGGGGAGACCAAGTGGTATTTCTATGGGGGAAAATTTCTCCAAGGCATTGGGGAACTTTCCCTACTTTTTTCAATAGATATGGGATCTTTTACATCCACCTGAATTACCACGAGTAAAAGGGACCTTAGTTTAGTAGTATAGTTTAGTAACTCAAAGGCTGACACTGGTGTGCAGCAACCCCTAATGCTGCACTGCAGTGTCAACTGTGCTATTGGCACTTTATATGCTTCTAGAAAGACTTCACTGCTCCTGGGTTTCATTTTCATAACCTCCACTTGTCGGCATCGCAGAGCAAATCCCAACCAGTGTCCAGTGGTCTTACCCAGTTACATTTTTTTTCATCCTCTATGAATAACTGAACAGTACAAAGGTCTAAAAAGGACATTTAACTATCTATGAAGGGACATTTTTAACAAGTGGTGCCAAAAGATTAATCTGTAGTGATTGCAAAGGAAGCATTCCCTCATACTCCTAAAAAAAAAAAAAAACTAATCAGGCTGACTTCTGTGAAAGCCAATTCCTCTGCTCAGAGCTAAAGGAGGGATTTATCTTTTTCTTCAGAAATTCCTGATGTGGAAGAATTGGAAGCTAAGCCACACGATTCCTACACCAGATTTCACCAGTGTCCACACAGAAGCTAGAACAAGAGACACATAGTATTTGTCCTAGAGCAGATGTCAGTACCCATAGAGTAGGGAGAAAAAAGTTGTTCTTACCATTACATTTTGTTGTTGATCTTCATTCGCTCATTACCAATGGGTGTCTGTTCAGTCCTCAACAGCGTCTGCCATTATACCAAGCTCACACCAGCCAAAAACTCGAGCCAAGTCCTTTATCCATAGTGCCTCTCCATATTACCTCAGATAGAGTTTTGCCCATAAGGAAAGGATCGACCACAGAGAGAAAAGCAAGAGGCTTTTTCAGAGCAACTGCCTTATCCTAGGATAGGACAATAGCCAAACCTCCAAGTCTTTCAGAGGGGGTTGGTGAGTGGGTTGTAATGAAGATGAGCACAGATGGAACATTATGGTAAGAACTTCTTTATCTGATGTTAATCATTCACTCCTTAATGATGGGACAGAGTCCCTAGCTACCTTGTTTCCTGGGAGGCCCTAAGAATATTCCAGAGTATAAAACTGAACCAAAGGATGCTCTCCCCCTGGAGACCATATGCAATTTAGAGAGAGTGATAAATGTATGAGGCGCCCATGTTGCTGCCGCACAAAAATGTCATCAGTAAACACATGAAAAGCAACAGATGTTGTAACTGATCTAGTGGACTGTGCTGTGATTTTAGAAGGTAAAGAAGCCTTGTTTCGTTGATAAAGGATATGCAGTCCCTCAACCATTTAGACAATGTAACCTTGGAAACCGGTTCACAATTTTGGTTCACAGTAGGATATGAACAATTGGTTGGACTTGGGTACAGGTTTAGATCTGTTGATAAAAAACAAAGTGGTCTGTACACATCAAGCAAATGTAATGTACACTCGCTTTTGAGAAATTCTGGAAGACTAGAAGATAAATAGTCAAACTACAGATAACTTTAGGCAAAAAAAAGGTCTAGTCCATAGTGATACTCTGTCCTTCTGGAAGGCCATGTAGAGACATAACAGAATGCCTCTAACTCAAATTCATCTTGCTGAGGTTAAGGTTTTCCAGGACAAAGTTTAGGTCACAAGTGTCAGCAGATTCAAAGGGAGGCAGAGTCTAGGCTTGTAAAACCAATGTCAAATTCCATGGTTCAATCGTCTTTTTTTTGAAGGGGGATCTAAAGTGAAGAACTCCCTTCAAAAGTTTGAGACTTGAGAGATTAAGGAAGAGTCTTCAAAACCGTTGTGGAAGTTAATTACTGCAAGGTGTACTCAAAAAAGCTGCAGCTCCGGATTGAAGCTTTGATAGGTAGTCTAAAACCATTGATATCAGTGCAGAGGAGGATTTTAATCACTTTTTCACGAGACCATATAATAAATCTCTATTTGCTAAAGTAAAGCTTCTTGGTGGAAGGTTTATGGGAAGCCAGAAGGATGCTGCAGACAGGGGAGGACAAGTTCTGCCTGGCAATCACCAGAAGTGGAGAAGCCAAGCTGTCGGCCTGAGGTTTGGTAAAAGTTTGGATATGTAAACCTCTGTGGATGCGACAGCAGTTCTTGGAGCTGGATCCAGAATACAATGCTGTAGTAGGTGAGGCCAAAGGAAGGGGAACCAAACTTGTTATGGCTCTGCTTCTCAAACGACAGGCCTTCATCAAAAATTTGGGAATCTGAAGTATTTGTGGGTAGGCATAAAGAAGTCTGTACAAGTGCGTCCCTCGGGGACTCTCCCTTTGGCGATATCAGGGCAAAGATGCTGCTGCATTTGTGGTTTAAGGAGGATAACAAGTCACAATAAGGCTGGCCCCCAGCGACTGAAAATCTTGGCTATTGCAGGATTGAGGGACCACTAGCGCAGCAAGAGAATACATCTGCTCAACTTGTCTGCAATCATGTTGGAGTTCCTGGGAATGTACATTGCTATAAGAAAGCAGAAACAATTGCTCATTGCCAAATTCTCAAGGCCTCTCAACACAATGGGTAGGACCTTGTTCCACCTTGTTTGCTGATGTACCACACTAAGTTTCAGACTAGATGGCAAATGTTCCTGAAGGGAGAGCAGACTGGAATGCTTGCAATGCTAGCACTGCCCTCAGTTCTAGAACACAGATATGCAGATTAGCGATTAGCCTCTATGGGTGACCAAGTGCCTTGGACAGTTTCCCTGATAATGCCCCCCCCCCACACCTGATCAGGCAGGCATCTGTGGTCACTATGGCTTTGGGCTGAGAAGGGGAAAAAACATGAGACCATTGGTTCTCTACTGGCTTCATCCACCAACAAATCTTGTTTGCAGCTGTTACCTTAATCTTAAATAACATGGGGAGGTTCAAAGGGGACCTTTGTGCTAGCAAAAGCAACTGAAGCCTCATATGTAGCCTTGCCAGTGGTACCATTGTTATAGATGCTATGGACCCTAGAAGCTGAAGGTCTGCTCGAAGTGGCACTCTGTCCTGAGCATCACTCAAGATTTGCGCTCAGATTCTTTGTAGCCTGTGAAGAGGGAGGTAGACTAGACATGATTGGGTATCTAATTTTGCCCCTATGAACTCCAGAGAAGGAATTAGTTTGCATCTGTATTGTTCACCATTACCCCTAGCTGTTTCAGGAGACATAGGGTGAAATGAATTGCTGAGACCAGGAGATGCTTGGTTGAGGCAGTGAGGAGCCAATCGTCCAGATATGAAAACACTGAATCCTTGCAGTGGCAAGTGAGCTGTTACCACTGCCATGCATCTGGTGAACACTCTAGGGGCTGTGGAAACACCAAAGGGCAGTGCTCAGAATTGGTAGTGATTGGCTCCCAGCCGGAAGTTGAGATCTCCTGGATCGCTTGTCCATTTTTGTGGCAATACGCATCGTGAAGATTTATTGAGCACATACAATAGTCTTTGCCCAGGAAGGGGAGTATAGACTGTACAGTGACCATCCGGAATTTCTCTTGGACAAATTTGTTTAGGATGCGGAGGTCCAAAATTGGCCTCCAGTCTCCATTTTTCTTTGGCACCAAAAAGAACAGAGTAAAAACCAGATTGTTTGGTCTGGAGGGACTGTTTGGATGACTTGAAGCAGCTTTTGGATTTCTAGAGCTGCTGATTCCCTTTGACTGGGTAGTGCATCTGGAAAGCACCTTAAAGGCTTTGGGAAAAGGTTGAAGGGAATGAGAACCTCTGGTGATCTGCACCTAGTCTGAAGTTATTTTGCCAGGAAAGGTGCTGCAGAGAAAAATGACCCCCAACTGCTTCCAGAGGTAAGCAATTGGGCCACTTCAGGAACACTGGTAGGGCTGCCCTGAGAATCTCTGGACCCCTGGTTACGTGGACCCCCTCTGCCTCTGAATGTACATCTTCCAATAGAGTCCCCCCCTCTGCCCCAGGGGGAAAACTCATCATGCGTGTCATGGAAAAGACCTTGGGACTTTGTACCACATCTTTCCACTCTGGTTCCTGGGACAGGATAGTTAATGTGGAAAAACGCACACCATTGGTAGAAAAGGGTTTGCTGTCCTTTTCACACCTGGCTAAAGTGTCTTTCATCTTTGGGACAAAAAGGGATGAGGCCTCTACAGGGGCATTAAAGAAGACTTAAAAGGGTCTGCAAAGTCAGACACATCCAGGCATGACATCTTGTAATAATGCCTGCACCCGCTGCTCTAGCCGCCCCTTCAGTAGAGTGCGAAATCAACCTTATGGACGAATTAGAGATGGATTCCAGAGTCAAGCCATGAAGCAACTTTATCCTGTACCTCAGACACTGCTCCTGCCAGGGTCTCAGAGTGAGGTTTTCAGGGGTCTCTGTGGAGTAGAGTAAAAGGTGCCAGGTACTTCAGGGACCAGATGGCAAAGGCCACTGAAGAATACACCCATTTCCCCAGTCTAATGCCAGAGACTCCGTGTTTGGGGAAGGACAGCAGATGTGTCCTCCGCAAGCTTTGTGTGGCTGCTGCCACAACCATAGCATCTACTGGAAGGGCCTTAGACCAGTAAGGATTATCCTGAGGGGGTGAGAATTTTGTCTGGCCTCCGAGGGATAAGTTCAATTTTATCAGGACTATTCCATGCACGCTGCACGATTAGCTGTGCGAGTTCATCCGCAGGTGTGGTCACCCAGAAGATAGAGGGCGGAAAGCCTGCAAGGATAAAGACTTCTCGGGGGAGGGGGTGGTGGACTTCCAATCACACTGCTGCTTAAGGATCTCCAAGCTGTCTCCAAAGGAGACATCAGGGGGTGATCGTGGGGACACTTCCCCTTCATCATAGTCCACATCTTCAGGCAAGGATTCCTCCGGTGAATCCACATGCTTCCTCTTGCAAGGTACCTCTGGAGTATCAGAGGATGCTGCTGCAGAGGGGGAACTTTGCTGAAGGGCGTCTTGAGGTTCCAGAGCCCAGTGTCCACGAGTACTGGGCTGCGTTAACTGCAGTTCAGAGGACGGGGGGGGGTGACTGGCCTCTGCTGCCTCTGTTGGTTCTGTCTGTGTCTTGAGACCAGAGTCCTCTCCATCACCTGGAAAGCAGGTCCTCCCAAACAGGGGTGGGAGCCGAAAAAAGAAAAAGAGAACCTCTGGATTGGGGGTCACACCCCAGCCAGGGAGGGAGCCACAGAAAGACTGCTCCACCAGGGTAATTGGAACATAGGTAGGCGTGCGAAAGAGAAACCGTGCCAGGGAAGCTGCTGCTGACAGACCAGTCTGTCCCATGGATGGACCAGCTCAGAAGGAGCCGAAGACCAAAGGACAGGCTCCGGTACCATGGTAAGATCTACCACCTGTACTCAAGGCGGCTAGAACCTGGGTTAGCGTCCGTGACGGGTGCTCCCAAACCAGGAAGGAGGTTGTAGGAGGAAAATATATAGTGGAGTCCTTGGATGAAATCACTCTGTTCAGAGTGGGAAGGGAGGGCTTAGATGGAGTAGAAAGCCCTCTGGCCACCAAGAGTTGATCCACTAGCCTCACTACATCCAACTCTGAAAGACTCTTGGAGGATCATGTAGACATCTGAGGGTGAAGTGGGGCGGTTTAAGAAAGGGCTGTACTGCTGGCCAACAAATCGATCCACCGAAGGTGAATATCTGGTCCGGGTGAGTATTTCACCTTTCAGCACAGAGGTGAAAGGATCGATATGAAGTACAGGGATGGGGGACTGACTGGTTCCGGGACATCTATTGTTGGTGCCGAAAGGCGAGTCAGTGCTGAAGCGGTGGTAATGGTCTTTGCCATTATCTGTGTAGTCGTAGGAGCTGAAGTAGTTGGCACTGAAGCAGGTTGCAGACTTGGAACAGAGACTGGTGCTGAGGTAGAAGGTTTAGGCCTCAGAGCTGGATAGAAAGTCCCTAAATTGGCACTCTTTGTTCCTTAGTCTTAATCATGAGAGGAGGGTAATGACTTGCTCCTCTGTGCTCTCTTAGGAGGTGGTGAGCCCTCCAACTCGGAAACAGCCTCCGTGAAAGATGATTTTAAGTCCTTTAAAGCATTAATTTATTCTTGCACTCCACAAGTGTACAAGAGCCAAAACCTTTACAGAGGTCAAGGGGGTTTGACCAAAAGGTAAGGGATCCCTAATCACCACGAGAATCGTGATTATCCACACTGAACAGTGCTTGAAGCCTATGGTAACCTTATCTCCATCTTAGACGCTGTATTGGCAGAAGAGACATCCATCAGTAAGGAATGAAGATTAAAATCAGATGGTCTCTTTACAATCATGAATCCCTTAAAGGCACAACTTGGCCACTGAAAGTGGCTTGCTCTATCATTGCTTGCCCACCAAAACCCCAGAAGCCCCTGTTCAGTGTGTTGATAGATAGAACAGACCAGCAGTTAATCCTCTCACACTGGAGAGAATTAGTTTGCTAAAGCTAACAGAAGGGCACCATCTTGGTGTCAGAATGTTATGCTTGCATTTCTCAGGTCACCACCAACTGCTCCTGGAAGGAACCTGAATACACCTATACACACAAATGGGCTATCCTTGTGCTCTGTTGCGTTCCAAAAAAGCAGGGGGGGGGGGGACTACAAAAGGAATTAGGAAAATTAACACTTTGGATAAGATTTTAGTTTTCCTTGCTAAACTCGTTAAATGTGGTATAATGGTTACACACTGGTACACATCAATTCTTCCCTAAACACTCTAAGTTGACAGTTACTCTTAGAAACACGTTCAACTGCACTTCTTGGCAAGTCTCTGTGCGAAATGGGAAACGGACACTTCAGAAATGCCAAAAGGATATACTTCAGCATCACTCGAGAACTAGGAATAGAAAAACGACCTGAATGTTGCAAGTGCAGAGATGTTCATGTCAGGAGCAAAACAGAACTGAAAGGTTTGTAAATCCTCAGCTTCTGAATCTAATCTTTGGCATTTTTGGAGAAAGAAAAAATATTCTTCCCCAGCTCTAAGGGAGAAGGGCCTTTTAGTTTTCACAAATGGGTGCATTTGGTCTCCGAAGTGGGATTCTCCTAATGTCCCTGGTGCATGAATGTAACATACCTCTTGGGACATCCAGCTCTTGGAAAAAAGTCTGATCATATGTCTGACATACTGATGGCTTTATCCTAGTCATGCTATGAATCTCTAAAACTGTGACCTTTACAATTAAGCCCTTCCATAACATTACAAAGCATGCTTGCTAGACAAACTAGTTAGGCTGACTGGTGCACTTTGGTTCCCCATACCAGTTTGCAGGACAAGAAAGGGTCGGTCAACTAAGTAAGGAGCTGCCTCTGCATGTCCACAAGGTGCAGAATTTGCCACATTTGCTGTATACTCTTCCCCCTGCCAAGAACCAAAGCTCTTTGCTAGTCCAGTGATCAGAAAAAACTTTATGTACTTACCATAACTTTAGATGTTTGGGATCCATCTCGCCTACATTCTGTACTGATGGGTTCGGAGCCGATCCTCTGCTCCGACTCTGCACGCTATACTATAGAACGAAGTCTTATTGGCAGAGCTATCCTACATCCCAAGATGCACCACCACTGCTTCCCCAGATCTTGTTTGTCCGCACACATGCACACACACAGACTGTTGATATAACATTGCCAGGTGTTTCAAGATGAAACGGCTGAACTCGAACCGTCCGGTCTCTTCTGATCTCCAAGGCAGGGGGAAGGAGGGTGGGTTATTAGGAATGTAGGCGAGATGGATCCCAAACATCTAAAGTTATGGTAAGTACATAACTAAAAGATGTTATGTGATCCTATCTCACCTACATTCTGTACTGATGGGACAGCGTCCCTAGCACCCGATTCCTGGGTGGCTCACTGGAAAACACTCCTGAGAACTGTGGAACCGAAGGAAGCTCGCCCCCGAGATACCACGTCCACTTTGTAATGAGAAATGAAGGTGTGAGGAGAAGACCACGTAGCCGCAGCACAAAATGTCACTAATGGCAAGCTTAGAATGAAAAGCTGCTGAAGTAGCCATAGCCCTGGTAGAATGAGCTTTCACAGTATATGTAAGCTCTTTATTAGAAATGAAGTATGACTGATACAGTCTCTGATCCACTTGGCAATAGTGACTTTCGTGACGGCTTTGCCCAATTTATTGTCCGAAAAGGACACAAACAACTGATCTGTTTTCCGTGTTTGGTGCGTCCTATCCAAATAGAAGCGCAATTGCCTATGAACATCTAAGGTGTGAAAGATGTATTCAGCTCTGAGTACTTTGGGAAGAAAACTGGAAGTTCCAATGACTGTTGCAGACAAAAACTAGAACAAACCTTAGGAACAAAGGATGGATTCAGTCTGAGGGATACTCTATCCTTGTGAAAAACCAGGTATGGTGGTTTGACACAGGGCTTGAAGTTCCGAAACTCTTCTGGCTGATGTAATAGCAACTAAGAAAGCAGTCTTCCAAGAAAGAAATTTCAAGTCACAAGTTGCTGCCGGTTCGAAGGGGGAAGAAGTCAAAGCACCTAACGCAACATTAAGGTCCCACGGTGGAGCGGGATGAGATATCGGGGGCCGAAGCAGCCCAGCACCTTTCATGAAGGCTTTACACAACTTGTTGCTCAAAGGTGGATCTATGCTCTCATGAAAATTGGAAATAGCTGCCAACTGAACCTTAATGGTAGAGACCGAAGAACCTTGATTGAACAGAGAAGCTAAAAACTTCAGAACTTCTGATACCGGGACAGTTATGGGATCTAATCCACGGAGTTGGGCCCAAATAGCAAATCTCTTCCATTTGCTGTTATACATTTTCTTAGTAGAAGTCTTGTGGGCCGAGGACAAGATATGTATGACTTCCGGATCCAAAGCATGGTTCCTGACTAAGGTCGGAAGAGGAGGAGCAAAGCTGTTAACCTCAACGAGTGGAGGGACTGATGATGCTGCCCCGACTGATGGGTCAAGAGGTCCGGAATTTGGTCCAAGAACCATGGACCGTCCAGTGCATATTTCCGAAGAAAGGGAAACAAGACTTGACGAGGCCAGTATGGGGCAACTAAAATCTTGCTCTCCAAGCGAATTGTCTTCTGGATCACCTTGGGAAGAAGGGGAACCGGTGGAAAGGCGTATAGCAGGCCGGTGGGCCAAGCTTGGACTAGGGCGTCCTTGGAAATCTCCTCCGGAACTGGGGTGAGAAGAACTGTTGGCATTTCGAATTGAGGGGGGTTGCGAATAGGTCGCAACAAGGAGTTCCCCATCTTCTGAAAATCTGAGTTACCACTCTGTCGTTCAGAGACCACTCGTGAGGGGAGAGAACAGTTCTGCTCAGTCTGTCGGCTATCACATTGGATCTCCCTGGAATGTGTGTTGCTACCAGAGAACGTTTGGTTGCAATCGCCCAATCCCATACCCTCATGGCCTCTCTGCAAAGGGGGTAGGATCTGGTCCCTCCCTGCTTGTTCAGGTACCAGACTACAGATATGTTGTCGGACTGAATGGCAATCATGCCCTGGGGGAGGTAACTGTGTAGTGCTTGCAGTGATAGTAGCACCGCCCTCATTTCCAGTATGTTGATATGGAGGAGACTCTTCTGAGTGCCACTTGCCTTGGACTGACCTGCCCAGGTAATGTCCCCCCCACCCCATCTGGGAGGCGTCTGTAGTCAATGTGACCACTGGAGGTGATGGAACGAAGGGTCGCCCCTGATCCAGATTGGAGGAAAGAAGCCACCAACGAAGGTATGTTTGCACATCTCTGTGATCAGAATGAGGTGACTGAGGGAGATCCTGATAAGACCACTGGACTGACAGGAGCCACTGGAGAATCCTCATATGTAACCTTGCCAAGGGGACTAGGAGAACAGTGGCCGACACGGAACCTAACAGTTGTAGGACCATCCTGGCTGGGGCTCGGCGTTTGAGGAGCAAGGTTCGAACTTGAGACTAATGTTTCTATCCTCTCTGTAGGAAGATACTCGCATTTGAGTCTATCTCTACTCCGATAAACCGTATGCGCTGAGATGGCAGCAACACAGACTTTGGCCAATTGAAGGTGATTCCTAGAGAGTTGCCTAGAGATATAGTGGCTGCTAGGTTTTGTAAGAGTAGACGCCTGGAGGTGGCAGTTAGGAGCCAGTCGTCTAGGTATGGAAACACCTGGAATCCTAGACTTCAGGTGAGCAGTCACCACCGCCAAACATTTGGTGAACACCCTGGGGGCTGTGGTGAGACCAAAGGGCAGTGCACGGAACTGGAAATGACAGTCTCCCAGGCTGAAGCGCAAGTGTCTCCTGGACGCCTGATCCATCAGGATGTGATAATGGGTGTCCTTGAGATCTATGGAGCACATCCAAACACCCTTCTCCAGCAGCGGGAGAATGGATTGTAAGGTGACCATCCGGAACTTGGACTTCTTGACAGATCGGTTTAGTTTGCTGAGATCCAAAATGGGCCAAGTCCCCGGTCTTTTTTGGCACCAAAAAGAATCTTAAGTCCCTAATCCGGTCTGGCCTTCGGAGACCAGTTGGATGACTCCTTTTTGAAGCAGCTTTGAGATTTCGATGGCTGCGAGATCCCATTGACTGGGTGGTGGGTCCAGGATGGTGGGGGGGGGGGTTTGAGAAAAGGGGATGGTGTAACCTCCGGCGATGATTCGGAGCACCCATCGGTCCCGAGTGATACTCTCCCAGGCCTTTAGGTGCTTCGAAAAACGACCCCCGAACTGGCTCCGGAGCTGCACAGTCGGGCAATCCTTCAGGGATGCTGGAAGGTTGAAGAGCCATGAAAGGACTCGGGGTCTCCAGTGTTGCGGGGGCCTCCGCCACCTCAGGGACTTCCTGAAAAATTTCCCCCTCTGCCTCTAGAAGGGGGATCGCCCTGCTGTGAGGAGCAAGCCTTTTGAGATTTTGCGGAACCACATTTTCCCACCTCTTCTAGCCTTGGGATAAGGCCTGAAGGGAGTGGAAAACCGTGCCCCTACGGCAGTCAAGGTCTTACCCTCTTGTTCACAGCGGGTCAAGGTGTCCTTTACCTTGGGTCCAAACAGAGAGGACCCATCGAAGGGAGCGTCGGCAAAGGAAGACTTGAAGGCTTCTGCAAAGTGACACAGGCGGAGCCAGGCTCGTCTCCGTAGAGCAACACCTGTTCCCGCCGCTCTACTCGCCCCCTCGGCTGCATAACAAATGAGCCTCATGGACGAGTTCGATAAGGTAGCCAGCTGAGAGCTAACAGTCTGGGCCAACTGCTCAGGTAGGTTACCAGAGAGGGTATCTGAAAATTCCTTGAACAGATCCCTCTGAAGTCTGGTGAAGTGAGTCAGATAATTCAGAGACCTTAAAGTAAAGGCTGCTGAAGTAAGGGTGCGCTTCCTGTACCGATCCATGCTCCTGGACTCTCTATTAGGAGGATGGATGGACGTAGATGCCTCTGCCACATCTTGTTGGGTAGCAGATGCCACCACCAGGGCATCTAAAGCCACACCTTTGGAGGGAAAATCCTTCTGGGGGGGGGGGGGCTGAAAGAATCCGGGTGCTCCCATGCCCTTCGAGAGATCAAATCCAGAAGCTCATCGAAGGGCGGAGACACCCAGGAGGCGGAGGGCTGAGCCCCGAAGGCCTTGAGGAATACAGACTCCTCAGCAGAAGGGGGTTTGGACTGCCAGTCGCCTTGTTGTTTCAGGATTTCTAAGATGTCCGCAAAGGAGACATCAGAGGACGACTTGGGGGACCCCTCCGCATCAGAGGTCGGTGTCAGAGGTGAGAGACTCGTCAGGGGAGTTAACATGCTTCCTCTTGCACTGTCTCTTCCTTGGGGGTTCCTCCAAAGATGCTTCGGAAGGACCTCCAGGAAGGGGAGAACCCCCAACGGGGGTGACCTCAGGCCCCAGGGCTCCGCTGTCTTGAGACAGGGGGACAACAAAGGAACCAGTCACCATGCCAAGGGAAGGTGCCGGAGAGACTGGAGGTAGCCAAAGAAGATTTGGCCAAAGCACTCATGGCCCTGAAGGTCGGACCCCCAGAGTCCTGGGAAGGTCCGACCCCCGAGGCCACAACAGTAGACGGCACTCCCGCAGCAGACGCACCGAGAGGGAGGCTCGGAACCAAAAACATCGGTCCCGAAGCGTCACCCCCGGGGCCGACAGAGGAGATCTGTGTACCGAACTCAGACCCGAAGGGCGGGTTGGGAGTAAGGGTCAGAGCCGACCCGAAAAACCTCCATCGGCTCCACCAGCACAGACTCCAACGGCACCAAGGCTGTTGGAGGAGGAACCAAGACAACAGGGTGGGCAATCTGCTACGGAGCCGACTGGGCTGGAGCCGAAACCAACTTTTGGAAGACTGGAGACTGAAACAGCCTTTGAAGTACCCTATGTCCGAATCAGACATTCTCGAAGACCGAGAAGAGATCGAACGAGTTCGAATAGACTTCTCCACCGGTTCCGAAGGACTGGGGGACCGGCTCCGAATCATCTTGATAAATATCGGTGCAGAGGGAGACTCCACAACCATAGCAATTTCCCTGGGAGCCGAAGTGGACTTCGGCGCCGAAGGGGAAGAGTCTGAGCGGGCAACTCTCATCGGCTCCGAAGACAGTGGAGCCGATGAAGGTGACCCGCCTCTTGAAGCTCTAGCCGTCTGCTCCGAAGCCAGAGGAGTCGAGGCTGGAGGCATAGAGGCAGACCGTTCCGTCCTCTGCTCTGAAGTCCGTGGAGCCGATGGAGAAGCCTGCCGAGATTTCTTTGTGGCCGGTTTAGACGGGCTGGTCGGAGCAGACTATTTCTTTTTCTTCGATGGTGAAGAGGAAGATGAAGTCTCCTCAAAAGAAGGTGTAATAAGCCCTTTTAGAATCAATTTGTTTTTCCTCTCTTGGAGGACTCTGGAGGAAAAAGCTTGACAAACGCTGCATGACTCCTGAAGATGTTTAGGGCCTAAACAATACACACACAACGAGTGAGTCTGTTATAGACATCTTGTAGCTGCACTTAGAGCATTTTTTGAACCCTGAAGGTCTATGCTCTTTCGACATGTTTACACAAACACTACTACTAACTTCAAAAACTTTCACAAAACTTAGTTAAAGAAGAGTAAATAAGGACAAAACCCCTCCAACGTAAACAGGATTACTTGTCCAACTAAACTATAACACTAGAAAAACACACACTAAATACTTCAACACGCCCAAGGGCAAGGCCCCTCTAACTGAAACAGAATCCTTTCCCTCGAATTAAAGACAAGTTTACCAGAAAAATCACAGAAAACTCACACAACGATAGCTGTTAAAACAGCTTTTGGGTATAAGAATCAAAAATTTGACAGAAATTGTTTGAAGAAAAAAAGCACTTAGCTCAGCCAAGTCCAAGACCACGTCTTTGCTGTAAAGCGGCAAACGAGATCTGGGAAGCAGTGGTGGTGCATCCTGGGATGTAGGATAGCTCAGCCAATAAGAGACTTCGTTCTATAGTATAGCGTGCAGAGTCGGAGCAGAGGATCGGCTCCGAACCCATCAGTACAGAATGTAGGCGAGATAGGATCACAACATCTGGCTACACAGACCCATTATGCATCAACAGAACAGCTTTGTTAAACTGTTTTGCTAAGCTGTAGCAAACTGCTACACTACCTACTTGGTAACAGTAACTGCCATCTAAGCAACACTGAATACTGCTTGCAAGGATCAATCACCATCTTAACTACAGTGCCAGCTGTGCCACTTAACATCCTGTGCCTGGGACAGCTATCTGCTTTGCACTGCCATTTCTACAGCTCAACTTAGACTTTCTGAAGTTCATGACAGATACCAGTGTTGTTAACTAAAGCTGTTTATGTCCATACATCTGGTATGCTATTATCCATTTGTTAAATGGATAACTGCAATTGTAGTAGCCGGACAAGTCCAGATAACTTCTGTAAGGTGCTTCTTTCCAGAATTAGAAAGTAGCTCTGTTCACCTACAAATACTTGGACAAAACCTCTACAACCAAGAAATTACAGTATCACACCTTCTTGTAAATACATCTAACAGGTTGAAACATTCAGATAAGCCACATTTCTAAATGCTGCTCCTTTTATCAGCATGCTGCATTCTTTCATACAGATACAAGAATTGGAAACTTGTCTTTGGTGGTTTAGGGAACTGCTGATAGGTTTAGTGATGTAGTGAACTACCTAGCCATGTTAATCCCAGGTTGTAGCCATGTTAATCCCAGGTTGCCTCAACTGTCCTTGGTTGAGATGACAATTCCCAGAGCGAGACGCAGACCATCTGTCGATGGACATGGACACCACCTCTGGCTTGAATTTGTGGTCTCCCATCCATCTGTCCAGGATGCATTTGAATAGGGTTAGTGAGAAGCTCCAGAAATGCACTTCCAATTCACATGAAGCAGAGTAGCATCAATCTGGGAGATTTCTTTCCAGCACACAGGCTAGGTTAAGATCCCTAGAACAAATTACTTGTGCCATTTGACTTGCGGATTTGTAGCATATCCATCAGGGCAGGGTCAGAGACTGCCCTGTAGGCCAGGCACAAGTCACCTCTCAGCACCCTACACGATACGTGGATAGACCGAAAGTTCTGTCACTGTACTCCAAGTCACTGTTTACAGGCCCTGGATTCTTCAGGTGAGAAGCTGTGCTCTCCAGCTGCTGCAGGTGTCTGGTGAGGTATATAAAGGGAGCATACATGCAGATGGGAGCATTGTACTCTAATTTTCTGATTAGGGTAAAGTACAGTGGAGTTGCAACATCCATAGACTTTGAGAAGATGCCCTTATGAGATGTGCAACATAGAAGGCTTTCCTTACATTTGTGGAAACTTGGTTGTCGAAGTTCAGATTGCTACCTACCCATGTTCTCAGATCTTTCACCACTGGGTATGAACTTTGGGGGAGGGGTTACTGTCCATATTGTAACGCTGCTTTGCCAAAGTGATAATCCACTTGTGTTTAGCTTTAGACTGTGGCTTTGGCACCAGTCAGGTCTGTTAGCCACTCCTATAATATGTTAACATCGCTGGGGGACTCGATTGTACCCAATCTGAAATCAAACCAGGTAAGCCCAAAGGCAGTCTACTTTGAGTCTTTCATGGCAGTCCAACCTGGTGAAGGGCCCAGCACAGATCCTCATTGTACGACATCTACTGGTAAAGGTGGAGTCCAGTTTTGACAGTGTTCTGTTGGTGAGCCAACTGGCTATCCATCTAGGGATGAAAGGACCAATTCCCAGCTGGGAGAGTTTCCCAATGATACATGAGTGGGGGATTGCGTCAAGACTTGGCTAGGTCAATATAGGCAGAATGCAAGGTCTTGCCTTCATCCAGGGCTTTGGTGACTTTCTATGAAGTCTACTAGGTTTAATAAGCAATGGTCTACCCTTAAAGCCCAACTGGGTCGGGTCTAGAGTTTGAAGGTCATCCATGTCCTTAAGGTCCACGAGAATTCTTTCCATGGTCTTGCAGATTAGGCTGGTTAGGCTTGAGTCTACAGTTGCCAAGGTCGGTTGAAGACCCTCTTTGTGCAAGGGGATTACTGTCTGCTCACTCTGCTGGAACAGACCGTTCTCAGGCTATGGTTAAAGAGAATAACTGGGTCTGCTGGGTCCCATTTTAGATTGCTTAACAAGCAACCTGGGATATTACCTGAACCCACTGAGGCAGTGCTTTTGGGCTTAAACAGCACATATATGACCCAATATCTAGGCAGAGGACTGGTGTCTGGTATGCTTTGATGTATGGCTGGTGGGGACAGCAGGTGAAGTTTGCATCAAATCAGCTAGCAGGTTGGCAATTTCCTCCAGTATAGCATGCGTGGTACTACACCAGTTCAGCGCATAGCTGGGCATTCATTTTTAGACTTCAGAAAGAATGCCTAATGATTATCCTTAGCCTAGGACGCTATTTTAGCTTAGTAATTCGCTTTAGAGTACTTGAAAAGATTCAACTTGCTTCTTCAAGCTGTGGAGGGAATTCTTGCTCTGCTGAATTAGTTTCCTCTCATTCTTAGACATCAGTTTTTTTCCTTTATAGTTATATAACCTGTTTGTACTGGAGGCACATCAGGGTGGCTTGTTTTTTCAGGAGGACCTGGTTTTAATCCAGACACAGCAGAACCTATAGTTGCTCAAGTGTTTACAGGGCATTTGTGTACACCTCTGCATAGGTGTCCCTGTTTAATTGTGGGGAAGGGGGTGGTATAAAACTTTTTACCTTGGAAAAGTTTTTTGCTCCTGTGGTAGTGACAGGTTCAATAGTTAAATTTAAATGAAACTGATTTATGGTCCGACCTTACCAGGGAGGGCATCACACAGGGGGAGTGCAGTAACCCCCCCCCCCCCAGCTGGCAAGGCTACAGTGCCTTTCACACCTGAAAACTACCTCAAAGTGAATGAAGGCACCAAAAGAGTTTCATCCATCTTCATTAAAGCCAAGTACACCTTGAGACTGGTCAACAGTGTAACTAGCTACTCTATGTCCAATTTAACTATAGGCAAAATACCTTACCACATCATTGCTAGCTATAGGTCCCCCACCATGAACAAAGAAAAGCACGCCACCTACTTGGACTTGCTGGAGCTGCTCCTTATACAGCTCAGCACCTTAGTTGTGGTCTGTCATCTATCCTTTCATCGCCTGGGTGACATACACGAGTATGAACATGCTTGGCCAGAGGTGCCTAGATTTTGTCAATACAAATGCTCTGGAACAGAGTTGGCACTTCCACAAGGGGCTCAAATGTCCCAGTCATCAGCATCTTCCAAAGGGAGGAGTGTTTCCAGGGGAGTGTAGTTTCATGTTTAGACTCCTAGTATTAAGCAGCAGAACCCAGAGTTTGTCTTAAGTGGATTGTTAAATCAAATTTTTTTTTTTTTTTTGCTTTGACATGGTCTAAAAAAGGCACTATGGAGGAGGCAAGTGCCTTTTTGCCAGTATTCGAAAACCTAGCAGAGATGGGTGCAGACCATCTCTGGTGAAGCAGCATGGCCTACCATGTCTTCCCAGGCTGACAAATGCTGGATCCCTCTGGAATGACACTACAAGCTAAGCCAATTGTTGAAGCCAGTCATTTTGTTAACACTGGAAATCATCCTGGGTGAAAGTAGAATGCTGCTTAGGGCTAGAGTCGTACCTGCCTGGGACAACCATTTAGTCATATCTCTTCATATAGTCCAGAGAGGTACAGCAAGTCATTCACCCCAACATGGACTATGACAGAGTTGAAATGGCACTTTTGCACACATGATTTGATGGACCTGGCCCCCGACAAGCAGCTGACATAACCTTGTCCAGCCTGGTGAGGGGGACATCGGTGTCTCTCACTATGGAGTCTCTGACCAAGACATTAGGTTTTGAGATGTTTTGCCTTGGGGATTATTTGCAGAGACATCAGTGTACGTGTTGCGTAGTGGTTTCCATCTGCATAGGGAGTACCTCCACATGTGTAGTGGTTTCCATCTGCATAGGGAGTACCTCCACATGTGGGTTTGTGTGTTGACATCATTTTGGGTGAGAGGTGATGTACGCAGACAACCTGTTCGATTTCCAGTTGTGAGAGAACCAATTTCAATTTATAATGTAATTGCATCTCTCACACAGGGTACTTGTTTCAGGAGTAAGTGGTAGTCAGTAATTGCCCCAGGATGCCTGTGTCAATCAGGCTGGCCAGTGAAATAATGGGAAACGGCATGCCCGTTATAGCAAGTTTTTACCATATGTATTAAGGGAGTGGGCTAGTTTGACCAGTTTTTGTGCTAGGACTAAAAGGTGCTTATTCTATTAAAGGCTGTGCACAAGTGTGGCAATGCGGCTCAGTGGGCCTGTAGTGCAATAGGGAAGCTTGGAAGGGTTTCCACTGAGATATCTAGGGAAAAATTGAGTTAAGGCATTTGCATCTATACAGGACACCGCTATCCCCTGTTGTACGGTGCACTGCAAATGGTAAACATGAAGCTTAAATAGATGAAATTAAGGACACTTAAGCGGATGTATCAATAGGCAAGCGCAATGAACCTTCCCCTCCAGCAATCCTCAGCTCAGACCAGGCCGGATCCACACTTCTGCCACAGGAGTGCAGGGAAGCCCTTCTTAATTGTAAGGTGGTTGGTTTAGTGCTCAAGTGCATCAGTTACAGGCTAGATTCAGCAGGTCTGAATCTAGTCTAGGCTATCTAGATATCAGAACAGTGCAAATAAAGTGCAGAGAAGTGCAAAACATTAAAGCCCTTTTGTGTTTGCAAGCT
>NC_056747.1:185810432-185950432 GCF_019279795.1 Protopterus annectens | reverse complement strand
TGTGCAGAGGCAGTAACTAGCTCTACAGAAGAGAAATCTAAAAACAAATCTTTCCTATCCACTGAAATAGGAAAAAAAGGAGTGCAATATTCTCACTGCTTCTTCCCTGAGAAATTCCAGGCTTATCTCAGCAGAGTCTAGAACTTACACTCACCCCATCCCAGAGAAAGTTTCTTGCCCACCAAGGGTATAATCATCCTTACAACTGTAGAAGGCATTACCATCACCCAGGTGTGGTGACTATACGAGCAACACCAGGGGGATCAGGGGGAGGAGGACTACGAGTGGTCTGAGGAAAAATGAATTGCCACAGCAGTTTCTGCCACGCAACTAAAGCCAGCCTCTTATCCCAAGGACCCCTAACTTTTTTCTTCTTGCACAGGGGAAAGGTAAAGTGCAGAGACTAGTAGCTGCTTCACAGGTTAGCCAAGAATGAGACCTCAAAAGGTGACCTGGATTAGTTGCTAAAGGGTGAAGTAGAAAACGAGTGCTAGTGAGGAAAGTAAAGAATTGCCAAAATGTTTTGTTAAAACAAAGTTCACAAACACGTATATTCCCCTTAGAAAAATACTGACTCCCAAACAAACAGTTTGTTATCAATTTAGTCAAAAAACAAGTGTCAGAAAATTAAGTTTAGCAGAAGGTGTTCCCAATGGGGAACGCAACGGCTTAGCCTTAAGGACAGTCTGACCTTTAAGGACAGTCAACCAAGAGTTAAACTGGGCCCACTCAGACTGGTCAGTGTGAAAAACCTCTGGAGAGATTTGCTCTTCCTTTTTAGAGACTAGTAGGTCCCCAAAACTTTAGAAAGCTGGCCAGTGGCAAGTAGAACCCAAAGAGCTTATGCTACTGCAACAGTGATATTTTAAGCATCTGACATTTGTCAGGTTTCCAACATGCACTCCTCATAATCAACTGTTATAAGCTCAAATTAGCAAAAACTTAACTTGCCACACAAAGTACCACTAGCTACAAATAAGCTAATCTATCCATGTACATATTACAGGTGAATAGGAGTCAGAAGCACACCAAGCTGGAATGGCGGGAGGGAATTACGATGTGCAGCAGCTTAAGAGCAAAGTGTCATCTTTTCCAACTAGCAGTGCATACAGCCTTATCAACCGGAGTACATTCTACTCCCTTTTAAACTATTAAGTCATACTACAACTCTGGTATGCATCCCGAAATCCACATGCTACATCAATATTCTGCAAGATGCTACATTTTACACTGGCTCTGCCCTTCTTACAGGGGAAGCAAACCCACAGTATCTTGCTTTTAAAAATATAAGGCAATCCAGACATTAACCATTTTAAATTAAAAATGCTCACCATTTAGTTAAGCCAACAGGGTTTTTTTTAAAACAGTAAAGGAGATGCAGTCTTAAGTGTGCCTGCATGATTAAAAATGATACGTTTACAATCTACAGGTATGGTATGGGACAGTGCAATTGTGTAAAATCTTGCCATAACAGTCGAGGTCCTTCTCTTCACTGTTGCAGTATCCACACCAGAAGTGAGTAAAAAAATCTCAAGCAGCAAAATGGGAGGTGGAAGACTGAAGCTCTCAATCCCACACAATACTTGCATACAAATGTTTCAAGCATGGGCATTAAGCCCTTCTAGCTTGCCAATATGCCAAAACACTTGTTCCCATAATAAATGTCCAGGCTGTTAAAATATTTAAACTAGTACTTGCTTTAAATGTAATTTGGTAGTCTGTTCCAAGCATCAGCTACGCTGTCAGAGAACCAATTAGTACATTTCTCATTCCTATAGAATCTTCTACACAGGTTCTGACGATTCTCTAGTACTTTGTTTCAGTAAAGCCTGCTCTGGCTCACCATATCCAATTTATAATGCCTAGTGAAGGTAGTCACTGAAGATAAAGTAGCAGCTTCAAGTCTAGAATTGATGTCCAACCCCTTGAAGGAAACAGCCCTAGTGGAATGAGTTGTAATAGAAGTGGATAGATTTGCCATGAAAAAGAAAAGAAAATGGCCTTTGATATCCAGGAGGAAATGGTTTGCTTAGAAACAATCAAGCCCAATGTCCTGGGATGAAAGGAAACAAAGCTGATCGGACTTGCAAATGGCCTTAATTTTATCCAAAGAGTACTGGAACCATCTGTGCAAAATCTAAGGAATGCAGGACCCTCTCACTAGCAGACTCAGAAGGGAAAAAGGTAGTTGTACAATTTGCTACCTTGGGCATAAGAGGGATTAGTACAAAGGGATACCCTGCCCCTGTAGAAAAGGAGGAATGACCACAAGGGCTAAGAAACCACAGCAGAACAGCCAGCAACAAAACAGTCCTCCACACACAAAGTTGCCAAGCAGAATCTGCATGCGCTAAAGCCAAAGTCAATTTTTCCAAAAAAAAATTTAGGTCCCAAGGAGGTGGAATAGGTTTCCTTTGAGGCCCAATCTGCAGGACGCCTCAAGAAATTGACCTCAACACAAGTAGTCAAAGGAATATTCAAAGGTAAACAAGCAGAAATATCTGACAAATGGGCCTTCACAGAACTGACCGAGACAAGACAGACACGGTCCTGGCTACAAGCATGGCACCAGACAGAATCTTTTCATTTTTTGGACACAAGACTTTTTGCCTACTGTAAAACTAAGGACACAGAAAACAGGTGCCCAAAACTGATAAACACCCTTTCACCCACAGTCAGTTGAAGAGTGGACAAATGAGGATGGATGAGACCCTTTGTCCTTTGTGAGGAGATCCAACTAGTGAGGCAATTGCCCCTGGCCAGATGCATTGAGAGGGAACCAGTGCTGTCTTCATCAGAAAGGGAGATCGCTAGCAATGTTTTGGGAGTCCAGCTGAATCTTCTGCACAACTTGTGCAAGTACAGAATAAGGATGGAAGTGTAAAACATCCTCTTCCAAGGAAAAGGGTGTCCCATTTTCCATAACAGATGGCAAGGCATTCTGGAATAGAAGAGAGGAATCTGCCTGTTTAGAAGGGAGGCAAAAATCCCAATGGACAAAGTCCAGAAACGTCTCTGAAGCAGCCATTTGAGAGACTGTTTTGGACCTGCTCAATCTGCAGGAACATATAATGCCTGAAGAGCTAATGGATGACATCCTGCAGAGGTAGGATTTAGTGCCTCCCTGCTTGACATACATCACTATGTGGTCTGTGTACACCTTCAAGGGACATGGAGTGAAAAGCTTGAAGAATCCGAATCTGAGCTCCCATCTTCGATGTCGATATGGTCCGAATGATGAAGGGAAAGCCAGAGATCCTGAACTTTCAGGTAACAAAGGCCCCCACCCAATGTCTGAAGAATCAGTGAACAGTTCCCGAGAAGGGACTGAAGGCTGAAAGGGACGGCCTGGGTTGAGAACAAACTGATGGATCCACCACTCAAATTCCTTCAGACAGGAAAGGAGGTGTACACTGAAATACAGAGTGTGACAATGTTGCAGCCAAACTGACTTGGGGTACCACTGAAGCATATGCAGTCCAGCAAGAGGAAACAATGGAACAGAAAAGGCCATAAATCTCAGGGTCCTGGCAAGGCAAAGGAAGAGTGAAAGGAGGTTGCCAAATGACAAAGCTTTTGGACATGGGAGAGAGGCAAGCATTGGCATGGTGAATCCTGCATCCCAGATGGACATGATCCTGAGAGGGAGTCTGGACAGACTTTTGGTAGTTGATGGTAAACTTCAGATCCTGTAAAGGACGAATGGGAGAAGGCACCTGAAGCAACAGGTCATTTAGATAAGGAAAATTAATGGCTTGGAATCATAGGAGGTAGGCATTTTGTGAATACCCTTGAGGCAGTAGAGAAGCCAAAGGGCAAAGCAGAGAACTGAAAATAAAGAAACTAACCTTCCTGAATAGAGGGGTGAACAGAAATATGAAGGTAAGCATCTTTGGGATCCTATTACAAAACCAAAGACCCATTTCGAAGGAGTCTTGGTCGAACTTAAGACTGAAGAGGCAAAATATCGAAGCGGCTTTTAAGCAAATTTTCCCTGGGAAATCATTTGCTTGGCCACTTCGTTACTTTGCAGTTTTCGGCACTGTAGTGCAATCTCAGAGTTGGCATACTTTAGGGGGTGGGGTGGGGTGAAGCCCCCCACTTAAATGTAATGTTTAAACTGTTTTTTTCTTTTGTTGGAACAGCGATTTTTCCAACAAGGGGAAGAAAAATCGCTATTCTAACAGTTCGACATTGTAAACTTTCGCTTACATAGGGCCAATTAATCAGTTAGCTTTAGGTGTTCGGTGATGTAATATAGACCCACATCTTTCATACCAGAGACTGGAAAAGCCTGGGGGTAACAAGAGGAAACCAGGCTTAAAGAGCAAGCCCTGGAAAAAACCTTTCCCACTTGGGAACGGGGGGACAGGCTGAATAGTTACTTGGTTCAGCAGGGACCCTGGAAACTCTGGGAGGGGAGGAAGTTGCTGTGGAGGTTGAATTCCTGAAAAAGGAGGGGGAGACATCCATACATGAAGTAACCCTGATGTAATGGCCAGAACCCAAGAGACTGAATTGATTAGACCAAATTGGAAGACAAAAGGGAAAGTCCAACGGACAAAGGAACCTGATCTAAAAAAGGGGGACGAATTATCAAAGAGAAGCAGGCTTAGATAAAGGAGGTTTCTGGGCCACAGAAATCCTCAGCAGATGGGGGCCTGCTTTCCACTGCTCCTGCTCTCGGAGGCCTAGCAGGGTTGCCTGCAAACAAAAGCAGATTTAAGATAATTCCTCTGGAACTTGAGTATAGGAGAGACAGATGCATTTAATGTCCTGCAAGCCTATGCAGTTCTCTTGTAGGGACTTGGATGTTAGCAGCAGAAGTCCCCCAAAAAATTGTCATTATCCAAAGGAGCATCCAGCAACTTGGCCTTGCTATCTTTAGGCAGAGGATGAAGCCAATACCTTACGACAGACCCAAATGCTGCAGCCCTACTAGAGGCATTAGCAGCCGCATAGCTACACTTAGCACTTAAGTAAAGCCTAAAGGTAAGGCGGAGGATTTGCCTTTGGAGCCTAGGTGGTCAGAAAAAACCTGAGAAGCTTGAGAAATCAAGGCCAGAGCATGCCTGGTCGTGTGGGTCTGGCCCAAGTATAAACTTCAGCAATCCTCTCCACTGCCCTACTATTCTTATCAGAAGGCAAATGTTTGGAAGAGGTCAAAAGCTTAGGTATGTCAGAAGACACAGACCACAACAGCATCAGTAGGACATTTAAATACAAAAATTACAATCCTCAGGGACTTTAGAACCCAACAGGTTTCTTTAGCAGGAGGAGGCAGAAAAACAGCAGATCTGAAGCAGCAATGAAAATATCTAAAGGCAGCCAATGCAAGAGGAACTGCAGATGGTGTAGGAGCATTTACTTGAAGCAAATCCATCTTCTCTGAATATCAGAGATTTAAAAAATCCCACTTAAAAGTACTCAATCATCCTAGCAAGTGTCCCCAAAGGACAATTCCTCAAAAGGCGACTGTGGGCCAACAGACTCCTCTTCATCAGAACCATAAGACAAAGGTGAAGGCATCTGAAAAGAATAGGACAAAGATCCCCTCAGACACTGAATCCTCAGGAATCCAGTTCCCTAAGCTGTTTAGAAGGGGTAGAGGACCAAGGAGGTGCAGGTACCACAGCCCCTTGAGGCTTTAGGGCCATCAAGGCAAAAAACAAGCTCCAAGTAAACTCCTCCCATTCGCTCTGAGAATCCTTAGGATAGACTGAAACATGCTTGTCTGTTCTTGGAAGTTACATCAGCCCTAACAAATACCAGAGGTTCTGGCCCCCTGGCAAGATTCGAGAACCAGTTACCTCCTTCCTAACAAATATCTGTTTAATCCCTCTTGGACCCTCGAAAACTGTGGCTCCCCCTAAATGCCTACAAAGCCTCAGAGGACATGCGGAAGGAAGGTTTCATGGCAGCTCCGGACAGCGTCATGGCAGAGGAATCCAACGCAGATGCAGAATGACCTACAGAACCACTATCTGCTTCTAAGACCACGTCCGGTGGAGGCTGGACAGCTAAAGAAACCAGACAAGACATCTTACCTAGCAGGAGCATCTCTGGGTTAAATGATTCTGCAGTGGTACCCTCAGCTGACTAAGTAGATTTAAGATAGCTAGGGAAGAAACTGCTTAAGAGTGTGTTAGGCACAAAAGGTACGGTTGTGGGAAACACCCCAGGAGACACCATCTGTCATGACCCTTATGGAGAATCTTCCTCTCAGACATTTCCCTTATTGTATGACATTTTTATTTTGTTAGAGTTGAAGACCAAGAAAGTTTAAAAAAAAAAACCCTAATGGGGCGCTTATCTGGTGGTTAAATATTCAAAATATTCAAGTGCAGCAATAATGCTTTCAGACCAACTAGCAAAAGTGTTCAAACTGGTGGCAACAAAGTTTTAGGTTGTTGCATACATACATCCCTTTTATGCCATACGTTGTGTGGGGAGCGCAGATTTGAGATGGTGAATACAAGATAATTAGGCTTCCATATGCTGGCCAAGTGTCAGGCTGCCCTGGGCAGGAGATCCCTTCAGTCTTTGATATTGCAACAGTGATACAGAAGGGCATCCAATTTCCACTGAGAAGGGTATACGCCAGTATGGTTTACTTCATGATCTGTACAAAACTTGTTACATTGCAACAAAAAAGAAAAAAAAAAAAGTTACCTTTTATCCTTCCTGTTATGTAAAGGAAGCCATTCTGGTCATGTTTTCCAAGATCCCCAGAATGCAGCCAGCCATCTTTATCTAGAGACTCCTCTGTCTTGTCTAGCATGTTGAGATAGCCCATGAATACGTGTCTGCCCCAAAAACAGATTTCACCACTCTTGTCACTGTCTGGCTGATGAATTTTGGTTTCACATCCACACATTACTTTTCCACAGCTAGAAAATATACAATAGAATATTAATTACACCTGTACCACACAAGTGTCTGAACTCAACAGCTGTTATTTAACAGATTCATGAGCACAACAGTGAAAACATGAACTTCACTTGTGCCATAACATGGGCACAAGAAACATTTCACAAAATATAAACTGTAACTGGTGTACTTTGTGATCCTGTTGCTTTCAGCACAATGTATCCATGATTCCATGATCACAAATTACATCAATTCATTATTTCTTGAACTTGAGCGTTTGTATAAAGTGAAGGAATATTGGGTTTGATATGACCAGGATGCAGCACTGCAGTAGTTACAGCAGTAGTGTTCAAATCGGTATGACTGACTGCAGTTTAACTGAAGGTTAAACTCTACAAGGAATCTAGTTCAGGGATGTGTACACAAGCAAAACAAAGTTTGACGAATGCCCTAAAATCACTCCGCAAGATTTAGAAACCCTGGGAAGTGTTGCTTAGCAATAAATTTATATGCTCGACCCTTTAAGTGCCTTATATTTGTCAAAGTTGCATCAAGTGGGCAAATTCTCAATATTTGCTAGTCAATTCCCTCCACTCTCCACCCCAAGTAGTTAAGTAGTCAACTCTTCAAATGTAAAAAAGCAATTGTTTCTTAACTGACCTTTCTACAGCGGCATTCCAAAATATACAAAGGATAAAAACAGAGTACCTTTTACCCAGGGACTATGACACATCAAGTAAACTTCTCAAATTAGGCTGAGAAATCTAACTAGACTCTAGACCACTTTCTTGTGCACAGGAGGGTAGGTTAACAATTACAACTTAATTACTTGAAACCTGACCATTTCACTTGAAGCCTATGGAAAAACTCAAAAATCACAGCACTTTTGTTTAATACTTTCAAGAGCAAGAAAGATCTTAAATACATAGAAAATGTACTTTGATAGTCTTACATCCCAGATTTCGAATCAAATATCAACAACTTCCAAATGCCAATTGTGCCAAAAGGGATGAATTACAATAAGCAAAGTGTCTGACAGATTATTGAGTAAACTAGCCCCATTACTGGATCATTTTATTTTAAAAAGTGAAATCACTAAATTTGAACAGCTCTACATTAATATATACTTTAGATACAGTTTTGGTTAAAAATTACTTGGAGCGGTCAAACAATAAGTTAAAATTACAAAGAAAATATATGTTACTGCAAACTAAAAAGGTAAACAATGCTAAAATCCGTTTTATAAAAGACAAAACCCAAAAGCAATCCATGATCTTCCTGGCTGCTGCAAAAACGGCAAGTTACTGAGATAGAATACCAAGACACTGTCAAATACAGACACCAGGAAAGGTGAAAAATTAACCGGTTTTCCTCAGAACTGTCACATCCACAAAACATTTATATAGTGGTAACCAAACATTTTGTTCTGCAGTCTTCAAATTCATAACCAAAAAGTCTGCATGTACCTCCAGACTCTGATGTAGATTGAAGTCCAGCAATCAACAGCAGCCATGTTCATTTTTCAGATGGACACAATTAAAGAACTCCATACAGCAAAGAGCACAAATTAGATTAAACAATAGAAACCATTGCCATTAGCAGTACCACAATCAAAACTGCAATGAACCAGACTCCCAAAACACAATCCAGAAGTTATTTTCAAGAGAAAAAGTGCAGAACAAGCCAGCAGCCATTTGCCACCAACTAGTGAGAGCTGCCAAGTCATCCACCTTAATAGCAAACGTTACATACACAGCTTAATGAGAGCACCAATGGATTTAAATTCAAGGTGCACATTTAAATAGGGCCCATGATTTATGGCCTTAGACTGTAGCTATGACCCAAAAGGGGACACACTTGCCTGTGGAATTGTCAGCTTCCAGTCCTCACTTAATATTTCTAATGTTGCTACTGTATGAACTGAACTCTTCTGTAGGGGTGAATGCTAAACTTCAGTGATCACACTCCTGCATTTTCAAGTGCAAAGACAAGTCTACATGAAAAAGTATTGCAACTTCTCAGGTCTCATTTCTGTCCTTGTGTAGGTGAACTGAATGGACTAAATTAATCACAACTACATGCAATTCATTGTTTGTACCTTTGACAGTCTGCAATAGTACTGTATAGTAAATAATGAAAGTTACATTGCTGCCTGGGACCAGGTCTGAAAAGTCAAAAGCCTCCACAAGCCTGTTAGAAAAGGCAAAGTAAAAACGGAAATGAAAATGTTACAATATCTGACATCTTGGGGCTACAAGATGTTAATTACATTTGTTTATCTGAACGGTTATACTGCTATTAACTTCCAGCTGAATTTTTCAGCTGCATTACTGGCTTACACCCCACACTCACTACATCATTCACTATAAAACCTAGTGAGTGTAAGACTAGTCTGCTTTAATTTTTATCTTCTGCTCCACTAAATGACAAAGTAGAGGCACTTACTTTATAAAATACTCTGAAGTAGATCCATTAAGTTTTTCATATTGATTGTACTGAAGTATTCTGTTAAGTTGCTGCTATATGTAGTACCCTCTACAAGTTGCATTCTTTGTCATGAGGTCCAAGTCATGGCTAAAAGTGGTAGTTTAATAGTCCACTAGGTTAACATGTAAAATAATGCCTATTTTTCAGTGTTCTAAGCTGTGAAAAAACTGTATAAAATACGCAAAATGTAAGCACTTACTGTTTTCACTTTACCCCTTCGGGGGGGGGGGGGGTACAATTCTGAAAGTGAAACTTGTTTACTGCAAAAGATGAGTTACCTTATCGGACTTTCTGCAAAATTGGGAACAACTGAGGTATGCCAGAAAGTCCCAGACCATTTTTTTTTTTTTTACTTTGTCCCTCAATTTTTCCACTTTCCAGTAAATCACCAAGCATATTTCAATGATGCCAGCCATTAGAGTTTCATACTTCTGAAATGCATGTTTAAGCAAAACCAGACAGTCTGAGCTTAACAGAACACTTTAAACTATCCAATTCTGGATTCTTGTCCACCCACTTATTTTGTAATTGCCCCAAGTTAAAGCAAAGTTGAAGTATGCCTTCTGCTTTGCTTTAAAAATTTAGATTAAAATATGGATCCAGCATAGATAAGTAGGGTCACATTTTCTTTAGGGGAGGATTTTTTTTAAAGAACATTTTCCAGATTACTGCCTCATTCTGAACACATCTACAAATTGTGCAGGGATTCCTATGTTCTAAATGGAACTGTTAAGTTATGTCAGTACAGTGTAAAAACGTATGGTCAATGCTTTTCGAATGCAGTCTTTTCTTTATACAAATAAGCATACAGCGTAAATTTGTACAAATTTAACCATACTGCCAAATTTCTTCTCTGCCCACATTGGTGGTAACTCAGGTGAATGTAAAATTTCACATCGTACCAAGGAGTAATGGAATTTCAAGTTCTTGACAAATTTGCAATTGGGACCAAGCTGGTCAAACCTATTAAAAAAATGGGCAAACTGAGAAGAACTTCAAATATTGGTGCAAAAATAGCTGAACAGCTGAGAAGGCAAGAGACTAGAATTCTTCAGACTGAGTAGTAGAAAAGGGGTAAAAAAAAAAAGTTATGACAGTGGTATTTTTGCACTGGTGCAAACTGCAAAATGACTGAAAATTCTCCCTTTAGAAGATTAAACTGGAGGACCAGTTGGCTATGATTGCATGTGGAGAATGAGCCATAAAAAGCTACCAAAGTACAGCTGAAGCATAAAGCATAGAGAACAAGTTTAGCTGAAGTATAAAGCACAGAGAATGAGTTTAACAGTAGGGAGTTTGGAAGTAACTTTTTTTGGGATTCAACTATTAAGGTTAAATAAGGGTGGTTTGAAGGAAAATGAAATTAGATGGGGCAAAAAAGAGGTCCTAGCAGATATGAAAATATTGATGTTTAATTTTTAAACATATGTAAAACTATTAAGTGTGGAAATGAACAGGCCACAGTTGGATATTTCTCATGATACTTTTGTCTACCTCCAATGCTGGCTGATCAGTCCCCTCCTGACCAATAAGCTCAATTGTTCCACCACCATATCAAAGGGACAGGGCAATCAAGGGTGGCTCCGAGATTTTTGCTTTTGCACCCTTATAAGCCCACCCTCATTGCAACCTGTGGGTGGGACATACAATGGGCACAAGAGCTGTAGCTTACTTCCACAAGGGACTGGTAAGCAGCAGGACTGACCTAAACACCTTGTGGTAGTTTCTCTGCCAGGAAAAACACTGCATGAATCCCTGAACATATACCCTCCCAATCCAGGGCGAGGGCACCCATCTTTCCTGACTGCACCATTAAGCATCCAATAATCTATCTAAACTTCTCACCTAGGTTACACGTTATGGCTTTACCCAGCTGTCACTAGTGCAGGCTCATGGTCATTTCTCCCACCTTGAGAATTTTTAAAAAAAAAAAAGTGACTACTGTACAGGGAGTAATAACTCCTCACCGGTGAGTGTCATGGGATCTTCTATATCCACCTAAACTACCAACTTAGATAAACAGGACCTTGATTTAACATCTGACCTGAAGGACAGTGTCTCAATAGTGCAGCCATCATGCGTGTGTCAGTGATGAAAAATGATTCCAGTTACCTGATGTGGAAAACATCAGACAGCACTTGAGATAAATCTCGTTTTACTACTTACACTGAATACCAGTTTTGTCAAAACTGCATTTAACTCCTTAATACTAGATGTCAGAGGTGGTAAGGCGAGTGGGTCTGTCCTCAACATTTTGTGATCATGAGTTAGCATTCTTAGACGCAGGAGTGCAGTGGGCTTCAGTGCAATTATTTTTTTTGATAGATAGTGCTCGACTGTTCATGGGTAATGTACTGAATCATGAAAGTTGCACCATGATGCTATACATTCTGATGACCGAGTAGAGTCCCGTTTTCTATAAAGACTCCTTTTCATTCTGTGAACATGAATACTAGTGAAAGTACAAAGCAAGACAAGCTTCAAATCAAATTTCTTGGAAGTAGAAACAAAGTTGTCAGTTAATGATGCAAAGTATGCAGGCAGGTACGTACTGAGCAATGTGAAACAATCCAGAATGTAGAGTTAAATTACAGTGTAAAACACAGAAGTAATAGCACCTATGGGGGAAGTACTTACAAAACATTCGGGTAAAATAAACCCAAGACAATTTAAATAAGGTACTCAAACAGGAGGGCAAGACTACCCTACTTGTTAGTGTACATTGAGAACAGACTAGCAATATAGTGGGATACTAAAATTAGCACAGATCATACAACAGTCTTGCACAAGCTGAGTGGGTTACCTGTTTAGCCATTGATCAGGACATCACTTACACTGCCTTGCATCTGTATGATGGCTGGAGACCAGCCTTTTGTGTTGGTCAAAGTACATTTAACATTCACCTCCCCCTCTAGCCCCATCCTCCCTTCACTCTCCCTGTCCCATGACCTCCTGATACCTTTGTGGATTCTCTCCAACAGAATATCTGTGTTCATTCCAAGGGATCTACAACCACATCAATTACTTCACAGGTCCAAGTAGCTTGATACCCGGTCTGCTGCATCCCCCCCCCCCATCCTTTCTGTTCAAGATCCCCTCCACATACCTCAGACAGAAACTCTTATCACCTACATCACACAAACCTAATCTCTCCTAGTCTCTAGCAAGTCCTCCAGCTCAGTCTGGTCATTTTCCCTCCATCCCAAGCATTTTTCTAGTACCTCTCCTCCAAATACCCTCTGGCAGACTGATGTGCATTTCTGTAAGCCAAACAAGGAATCCCACCATCCATGACAAGGGCCCACAGAGTACAAGTGCTACCTGTTCCTCTTGGGATACCTTACACCATCTGCTGCCACTATTTAAGGTCTCACCTTGATGCACGATCTCAGACACTTCCTTCTTTGGTGCCCCACTTACTCTCCCTAGCTGATGCTTCAAGCCATGTCTGTTGTAGTTCAAATGCATCTGCCTTGGACCTAAACTCCTACATTTTGCCCCTTTTCAAAACCTTAGATTCTTCCCCATCCTCCACTGCTACACCCCTGTGTAGTCAGCAAGTGTGTGCTCTGGCCTCTCACATACTGAGTACTAGGCACAGGACCGACACCATGGCACTCAACAGGAGTAAGGAAACTGGCCAGTGACTATCTGAGCACAAGTTTAGTCTCCTACCTTCAGCCATGTAACAGTGGAGCTCAATTTTGTCCTGCTGAAACATTCTCTACACCTGACAATCATGAAGCCTCTCATCAGCCAGACTTCAGTTCTACCATCCCATGCATTTCTCAGTAATGGAAGCAGGAAAGAAATACAGGCAAGCCTTAGCAGTGGTTTTGCATCTCCCCCATCAGAAACTTGAAATTGATGGCATATTTGTTGTGAGCCTAAACCACCTCCCTTGGTGGTGAACATGCAATCCCCATCACCAACGGAGCAACTATGGCCTTGCTGCAAGAGTGCATGCTCCCATGCACTTGATGCCTACATCCAAATGCCCACCACTGGGCCATCCCCAATGTCCCTCCTCTGAAAGACTACCATTAGATAAGTCCAAGTCTACCCTCCCCCTTCAAGAGGTGGCTCACCAGTCTTTCCCACACTTCCAACACAAGCTCAAGCTGCTAATCAAACTTAAGTTGCCCAAGTTGTAAGAAGGGTTTTACCCCCTACTCCTGAAGAAACTGGTGGCTACCTCGAGAGCCCAAGGCTTAATGGAGCCCAGGGTAAGCCAGATCTCCCAGTACTCCTGGCTTCATGTTTCTTCTGTAACCTGATAATCAATATAGGTCAGGTATGACCAAATGCTTCTGAACAGTTTGGTGCCATCCAGCATATTACTGTACTCAAAAAGCAGCCAACCAAACTTTTCTTGCCACTACAGTGGCTTGTATGACCCACAATACTTCATTTCTAGTATCTTGACACTTCTGACCCAATAATAAATAGCAGTAGTATTCAAGTGTTTCCCTACAAGGTGTGCATCAGGAAGGTCACTGGAATCCATACAAAGGCCCAACTACATGTTAGTTCTGAAGGACCATTTTCTGCCATAAGAACATTTGTGAAAAGCTGCTCAAGCCTGCAAACTGAGAGACTGAAAATATGAAAATCAGTGTCTGGAACATTTTTTTTTTAACCACACAAAGAAAAGCTTTTACTTTGAAAAAGCTGCCATTTACTAAACACCGTAGCATCCGAGGCGTCATTCTGTTCCCAGAGAACAATGATAAGAGTGGAGATGTGTTTGTTTACCCACGCTTGGACATTTATTTCACTGACTCTGCAGACACAAGAGGTCTGGGCTGACTGTACAGCCATGGCATTGGACTATGAGCTCTCCTGACAGTATTTCATGGTAACAGGACAGTATTTCAAATCATGGTCAACTTCTGAAATTAGCACATTCCTGCTCCCCTAAATTCACTGAACACACACTTCAATTACATTTAAGTTCTGTATACAAATTGATCAATGTTAAGTGTTGCAAAGCAAACTTGATATTCTTTCAAATTAACCACAGTATGCAGCACCTTTTATCTACATTAAGCCTCAGACAAACGTACATTTTAGTAAGACACAGTGAAACATGGACAAAAGTAGAGCTTTAAGATTTAGCTTTCTATGAAGCACAATCGCTTTCACACTTGAGAAAAATAAAAATGGAATGTGCACAAAGGCGTGAATGACATGTGACAAGTAACGCTGTAAAGCACTGTAGCTTTACAAAAACTGCCATGTTACCAACAGCATTAACAGTTAATGTTGTGTTTTTTGGCTTTTCCCGGTTAGGGGTCGCCACAGCAGAACTCCGGTCCTCTAATGATTGGCAGTAGATTTTTACATACAGAGTTGCCAGCTCTGACAACCTTCAATGAAGGTATGCCCATTCACGCGTGTCTCCACACAGAAGACGCTCTAGCCGAGACTCTAACAGGACAACGTCTTACTGTGAGGCGACAATGCTACCACAGCACCACCAGAGTCTAGCATTAACAGTTAATATACTCAGTCAAATCAAACTAGGACAAGTAAAGCCAGTCAGGGAAACTCCTTACTAAAGGATGTAAAGCATTATTCTAATTATAAATTATTCGCAAACAATGGCTATAAAATCAAGAATTTTCAGCTCAATATATTCAAACAGTGATCTGGGTGTGTTAGAAAGTAATGTACATACCTTGTGAGTCGGAAGGCACTTGGTACAGAGACGGTGTGGGGTCCAGTGCACTCACTCATTCCATACAACTCGTACACAGGAATATCAAGGCTCAAGAAGAACTCCAGGGTTTCCTTAGTTATAGGTGCTGCACCAGTGTAGCATTTTGTACACCGATCCAATCCCAATGCTTTGCGGACTTTCTTAAATACCAGTTTCTTTGCTACATGGTAATTTAAAGGCAAAGTGGCTTGTCTAAAATGAAAGATAATTGTCAGTTCATACAAACCATTCTCAAATCATTTCCCATTATTCCAATATATTTAAAGGAGAAATTGGTAATCTGTCTAGTTACTTTCAGCTAAACTGTAAAAAAAAAATCCAAGTCAAAGTTATATGGAGTAGGGTACAACCTTACTGAGCATCAGAAATCTTTCACACATTAGACGCAAAAAATCTCAAACATTTGCTTATATCAGTTATCTAGGTGGTGACCCTCAGTGGACCTACAAAGATCTGTCATTCAGTCCCAATTTTATTTTCTCCTGAAGTTATTTGGTATAGTGATGGGGGTTGGGGATTGTACGTGCCCCTATGCCAGTGTATGCAAGGATGTAAAGGGCTGCACTAGCAAAACAGGCCCAAATTCTAAACTCACTAGCTCACCCCCATCCCCCAACCAGTGAATGTCCTACAAAGCAAGTAAACGGTGAAGATCAGACGCTACTGTTACAAGGTTACCCAAGTATACCATGCCCAGCTTACGGAACGTCAACGGCAGCCACTAGATACGGGCACATCAAAGCACACACATATGGTAGAAAGATATCTGTAACCAAGTAAGAGGATCCCCCTATAAAGTACATTAATAATGCATGTGTTACTGCAAACATCAGGGATATACCAGTGTGTGGTTACAACTGGGAATATCAGACCATAAAAACTCCAAGGTAGTACATTTTAAATAGAAGGCTGAGTACTGAAATAATTAAGTGCCAAAGGAGGCCTGACTTTTGGAATCACAATCCAAAGTTTTTTTTCACATCTTCACCATAAGAAAGTGAACACTACTCCGTCTGCAATGGTGGCATTCAGCAGCTGATGCAAGCACTGGAAGCAGTCAAACATTTGAAGTGGCAGCAGCATTTTCTAATGAGCAGTTTGCCAGACTACATTTTATCATGAGGCAAGTCTTTCCATTTAGAAAATAATTGCTTGAAAAACTGCAAAACAGTTTCCAAGGGCTTGCAGTAATCAAAATTAAATAAAATGCACAAAACTAATTACACATTTCTTAAATCAAAAATATTTAAAGCAGATACAACTGAGGAAAACTAGAGAGAAACAGGAGGGCATAAAACAAAGTTCAGAATAAATGCTGTAAATCACAGCAAGGTATGCTCTTTAAATAGATATGGGAAAAACAAGAGATGTTGGAGAGGAGGTGTCAGCATGAAAGTGAGACAACTAATAAAGATGATCAGCCAGCAATGCTCACTAGAAAAAAATTCAAAGCAGAAACATGTTACACGTTCAAGTGTACTAAAACCTACCCATTCATTCGTTTAAGGTTAGTATGCAGGCCCACATCCTTTGCCCATGCTGCTACTTTTCTTCGGACAGTTGAGGACTTTGCACCGACAGATTTCATTTTTTCCTGCATCTTCTCCCATACTCTAGGTACACCCATGAATGCTGTTGGTCGCACTTCCTTCAAAGTGACTACCAAAGAACCCTAAATCAGAACAATTTCAGAAATTTAACAGCAAACAAGTGCAATAATGTTCTGTACTGGAATGTACAGAATTCAAACGAGTTAAGAAATCTGACAGAATGTACTCTGGTTAACTTTAATACACCACTGTAGGTTACACATTACAAACTGCTACAGATGTCACGATCACAACCACTCTATGAATGCAGCATCCTCAACACTACACATCATTTGGGAAGAATATTAAAAGCCAGGCAGGGGGTCACTTTTACAGAGAGAGCAGCCCGGGAGATCTGAATCAAGACTACATCTCCACCATACAACTCTGTAACCACATCCCTCCTAGGCTGCCAAGTCGCTTCCTTTTCTGCTTCTTTGCCCCTGTGTACCAATCAGCTCCCTCTTGGCCAACTGACCAATTTGTTCCCCCATCACCAGGGAAAGGGTCAGCTGAAAGCAGCAGTCATGTAAGCAGCTATCAGGGGTGGTTGATTTTTTAATTTCTCCCCTACCACCCTTGTACCTGCCCAAAGATGGACCATGGGTAGGGGGTGCAACAGGCAGCAGTGCTCCACCTTCACTTCTGCAAGAGGTGAATGTCAGGACTGCTCCATCCACCCACAGCAGGCACCAAGCTGCAGTTTCCCTGGTCTTAGAGAAACTCATGTGCATGTCTCCAAGTGTGCACACCCATCCCTCCATACCTGTGACATCAAGCATAGTATTTGGTCACACTGCAGAAGTACTGCCCCGTCAAGCTCCAGACTGAACTTCAGTTCTAAAAGCACATGTAGAAGCCTGTGCCTGCATTAGGGTAAACACTAGCCACTGAACTAAGTTCACAGATGGAGGGCTATGGGAACAATGTACACTTTCTGAACTGGACAAGGATGACCATTGGCTCAGTGCATAACATGATGGGATCCATAAGTCAAAGTCCCAGTGTAGAAATACTCCAGCACAGTCGTGGTACAGTGGCCAGACAAGAGAATTTAAATTTGCTACAAAACAGAAAAATGAGGAAATGGAACAACCTGCATTGCAAACAGTATAGGCCTTACTCTTTGTACACAAACTTGCTGCATTAATGAAGGCAACCTCCCAGTGTCACATCCAGAAACAAAACTTTGATCAGTGTAGGCATATGGTACGACTCAAGTCTTCCCATATTTTTCACTTCCTAGCAGGCGGCCATTTTCTTAGTTTTTACCCACCACATTTCAGATGTCTGTTTAATTTCTGCATGAATTCAAAGAAGTTACTTCTACAGTTTACAGTGTAGTATACATTACTACATGTACAAGCACATACCAGACAAATCTTACACTTACAGACTAATGTATTATGAAACAAGTCTCAATACTCCTTGATAAAAATATACTACTGCAATCATTTGTTACCTTTAATGCATCAGGCTGTGCAAAATATGTAGCGCCTCCAAATTTCATGGGTAGCCAGATGTCGATCATTTGGGCAGCAATGTGACTAAGAGGCAAGTAACTCACTACAGTTTCTTGAAATTCTAGAGCATCCTTCAGTCCTACTGTTTTTCCAGCTGTGTGCGCAGTCCATGTTAACTGAGGAAAAACAAACATTCGATATTATACCCTAAATAGAATTTCATGAAATAGCATTACATTAGTCTACTTATCACAGCTATTTCCTATCCGAGACAGCTATGAACAATTCCTTCTAGTTTTGCATGTACTGCAATTAAACTGAGGAACACCTACTGCAAAACCTTTACCAGAACGAGGTAAAAATCTAAAAAATGAACGTGAGGGATTTACATGAAATAAAACAATGGAGAGAAGACTGCCAACTCAATACTCAAATGACTATGGTACTAAATAGGCAGTACCATTTAATACACCTGAAACTTCAACAGGATAAAGCAGTAAAAGTTTAATTCCAGGGATGCACCTAGTCTTAACCCCCACGTTTGATGTAAACATTCACCAGGGTAACAAAAAACTACACACAGAGCTCATCTTCCACCCCAGATTTACCACTCCTTTCCTCTACCACCTCCTGAACAGCTAATTCAACTGCCCCAAGACATTCCGCACCCAAATCACATCCTGGTTTTTTTTTTTTTTTTTTTTTTTAATTTGCCTTCACAGGTCCCATCTTCTACTCAGTGGGGCTCTGAACGGTCAACATTCTTTCCTGTTAAGTCCCAAACAGGAAAAAAATTTCTAAATGTGTTCTATGAGCATACATGCCCAATAGACCTCAAAGGGTCAGATAAGATGCCTAAAGCTGTGTATACAAATTTTATACACAAACTTGGGAAACATTTACTTAAACTTTTCCATTCACAATGCTACTAATTCTCCACAAATTCCCATGTTTACGCTAGTCATCTGACACTGCACTCAACTGCTTCTCCCCAAACATGTTAACTGACCCAAGCCAACCTCTTTCCAAGCCTATACATGGTTGAAAATGCTCACCTCCTTACGCTACATGCAAGTCTTGGGTGTTATCCACTCTCAAGTTACTTGACTTGCATTTCTTCTGAAGAAAGCACAAATCTCAATAATTTAGAATTCCAATGCATGACATTTAATCCCCCACCAATATGCAAAGAATCCTGATCCATTTTAATATCATCCCTATTTTTTTCAAAAGTTAGCCTTAAGTTACAATATGAATCCATAAAGAAAAAAGTTGAGATTTTACAGAAGTTACACATAATAGATGTTCAAATTCCTTACTGTTGCAGTAAGTAGCCTTTAGGCTATACTTGTCTTGCTCAAGAAAATGGATCACTTTGGCTCATTCCCATACTGGCTGTCAATTCTGAAGGGGGGGCACAGAGTAAAAAAAAGTTGTCTTACCATAATGTTTCATCTGTGTAGCCGATCTTCACCAATCCTTGACAGTGGGTTCAGTTCCGAACCTTGGAACCAAAATGGCAGTTTACTTCAGCTCGTGCTCTACAAACTCCAGCCAGGCTCTACCCATAATGGTGCTCAGATTGAGTTCAAGGAGTGGCATAGGTTCACAGGTTGGTACTAGGCCATCGGCCCTAGGGCCTATACAAGCCTAGCCATAACAATAGCCTGGCTATTTCTTCCCACAGTATTTACTTCCCTGGACCCCTGTCTAGCAGGGCGACTGACATGATCCCCGGGGTGAATTTTTTCTCCCATCCAACCAAGGTTCCTTTTGAAGAGGGCCAAAGAGACGCTCTGCTTGACATGTATGGGCAAGTCTATTCCAGAGTCTGGGGAGTCTCTGGGTCAGAAACCTATCCCTCCAGCATGTATTGTTTATTGTGATGAAAAAGGTTTAGATCCCTGGAGCGTGTGGCTGAGGGATTGGGAATTTTTTTTAAGTGTACAGCTGGAGTTTAAGGTGGTCAGCATAGAGCATCTGCTTTAGGGCTGTGATTCTTTTAGTGAGTTATTTCTGCAGCCTTTCCAGTTGTTGCAGATGTCTTGAGAGGTACATACCAAATGGTGTGTTGTATTCTATAACGGGTCTAATGATGGAGGAGTACAGTGGGACAATCACCTTTTTTCTGGATGAAAAGCCCTTGGTGATGGTGTGCCACATAGGATTTCCTGACCGTTGTGGTGAAGTGGTTAGATGGCAAGACCACTGTCCACCTGTGTCCCTAAGTATCCTGCTTTCAGTGTTTAGTGTACTGCCACCAATGTAGTAATTCATGGGTACATGTTTTTTTCCCCCAAAGGGGATAACTTTTAGTTATGTACTTACCATAACTTTAGATGTTTGGGATCCATCTTGCCTACATTCTGTACTGATGGGTTAGGAGCCGATCCTCGGCTCCGACTCTGCACGCTTTGCTATAGAGCAAAGCCTCTTATTGGCTGAGCTATTCACTATCCCAGGATGCACCACCACCACTTCCCCAGATCTTGTTTGTCCGCACTCATGCACACATACATAACTGTTTATATAACATTGCCAGATGTTTCAAGATGAAACAATAGAACTCGGACCATCCGATCTCTTCTGATCTCCAAGGCAGGGGGAAGGAGGGTGGGTTATTAGGAATGTAGGCGAGATGGATCCCAAACATCTAAAGTTATGGTAAGTACATAACTAAAAGATGGTGATCCTATCTCGCCTACATTCTGTACTGATGGGACAGCGTCCCTAGCACCTAATTCCTGGGTGACTCACTGGAAAACACTCCTGAGCACTGTGGAACCAAATGAAGCTCGCCCCAGAGATGCCACATCCAATTTGTAGTGGGAAATGAAGGTGTAGACCACGTAGCCGCAGCACAAATGTCACTAATGGCAGGCTTAGAAGGGAATGCTATTGAAGTAGCCATAGCTCTTGTAGAGTGAGCTTTGACAGAGGTTGTAAGCTCTATTAGAAGAGGCGCAAGCCTAATACAGTCCCTGATCCATTTGGCAATCGTGACCTTTGTGACTGCTTTGCCCAATTTATTATCCGAAAAGGACACAAACAATTGATCCGTTTTCCGTGTTTGTTGGGTCCTGTCTAAATAAAAACGCAATTGCCTGTGAACATCCAATGTGTGGAAGATGTACTCCGCTTTGTTTGAGTACTTTGGGAAGAAAACTGGAAGTTCTAATGACTGCTGTAGGCAAAAACTGGAACAAACTTTAGGGACAAAAGATGGGTTAGGCCTGAGGGATACTCTCTTTATGAAAAACCAGGTACGGTGGTTTGACAGATAGAGCTTGAAGCTCTGAAACCCTTCTGGCAGAAGTAATCGCGACTAGAAAGGCAGTTTTCCAAGAAAGAAGTTTCAAATCACATGTTGCTGCCGGTTCGAAGGGGGAGGAGGTTAAGGCACGTAATACCACAGAGATCCCACAGAGGAGCAGGATGAGAAATCTGAGGTCGTAAAAGCGCAGCACCTTTCATGAAGGTTTTACACAATCTGTTGCTCATTAAAGGTGGGTTTGTAGATTCGTGAAAATTGGAAATAGCTGCCAATTGGACCTTGATGGTAGAGACTGAAGAACCTTGATTGAATAGGGAAGTTAGAAATTTCAGGACTTCTGATACCGGAACAGTGATGGGATCCAGACCCCGGAGTTGAGCCCAAATAGCAAATCTCTTCTATTTGCTAGTATACAATTCCTTAGTGGTAGACTTATGGGCCGAGGATAAGATATGTATGACTTCCGGTCTAAAGTATGATTCCCGACTATAGTCGGAAGAGGAGCCAAGCTGTTAACTTCAAAGTGTGAAGGGACTGATGGAGTTGTCCCGACTGATGAATTAATAGGTCTGGGATCTGATCCAGGAACCATGGACCGTCCAGTGCATATTTCTGAAGATAGGGGAACCATACCTGACTAGGCCAGTAAGGGGCAACTAGAATCGTTTTGCTCCCCAAGTGAGATGCCTTTTGGATCACTCTGGAAAGGAGGGGACCTGGAGGGAAGGCGTATAGCAAGCCGGTGGGCCAAGGATGGGCTAATGCATCCATAGGACTCTTCCCCCGGGGCTGGAGTGAGAGGAATTTTCTGCACTTCACGTTCAGCGGGGTTGCGAAAAGGTCGCAACAAGGAGTTCCCCATCTGCTGAAGATCTGAGTTGGCACTGCATCGTTCAGAGACCACTTGTGAGGAGAGAGAACAGTTCTGCTTAGTCCGTCGGCTATCACGTTGGATTTCCCAGGAGTCGCTACCAGAAAACGTTTGGTCGCCACTGCCCATTCCCAAACTCTCATGGCCTCTCTGCAAAGGGGGTAGGATCTGGTCCCTCCCTGTTTGTTCAGATACCAGACTACTGACATGTTGTCAGAGTGAATGGCAATTACGCCCTGAGGGAGGTAATCGTGGAGGGCTTGTAGAGACAGAAACACCGCCCTCATTTCTAGAATGTTGATATGAAGGAGACTCTTGTCGGGATGCCAATTGCCTTGGACTAACCTGCCCAGGTAATGCCTCCCCCACCCCGTCTGGGAGGCGTCCGTAGTCAATGTGGCCATAGGAGGAGGTGGAACAAAGGGTCGTCCCTGATCTAGATTGGAGGGCACCAGCCACCAGCGAAGGTCCAGTTTGCAGGTTTCCGTGATCTGTATGAGGTGACTGAGGGGAAGATCCTGAAAGGACCACTGTGTCGATAGGAGCCACTGGAGAATTCTCATATGCAATCTTGCTAAAGGGACTAGGAGAACAGTGGCCGACAGAGCCCAATAGCTGCAGGACCATCCTGGCTGGAGCTTTGGATCTGAGAAGCAAGGCTCGGACTTGAGCCTGTATAGTCTGTATCCTTTCTGTAGGAAGATAGACCCGCATTTGGTTTGAGTCTATCTCTACTCCGATGAACCTTATGCACTGAGATGGCAGCAGCACAGACTTTGGCCAATTGAAGGTGATTCCAAGGGAAGTGCCTAGTGATATGGTGGCTTGTAGGTTCTGCAATAGTAGATGCCTGGAGGTGGCAGTTAGGAGCCAGTAGTCCAGATACGGAAACACCTGGAATCCCAGACTCCTCAGGTGAGCAGTCACGACCACCAAACATTTGGTGAACACCCTGGGGGCTGTGGTGAGACCAAAGGGCAGTGCGCAGAACTGAAAATGACCGTCTCCCAGGCTGAAGCGCAAATGTCTCCTGGACGCCTGATCAGGATGTGATAATAGGCGTCCTTGAGATCTATGGAGCACATCCAAACACCTTTCTCCAGCAGTGGGAGAATGGATTGTAAGGTGACCATTCGGAACTTGGACTTGACAAAATCGATTTAGGATGCTGAGATCCAAAATGGGCCTCAAGTCCCCGGTCTTTTTTGGCACCAAAAAGAATCTTGAGTAAGTCCCTAATCCGATCTGGTCTGCGGGGACCGGTTGGATGACTCCTTTTTGAAGCAGCTTTGAGATTTCTAAGGCTGCAATTTCCCGTTGACTGGGTGGTGGGTCCGGGATTTTCTTGGACAGCGGTGGAGGGTGCGAAAAGGGGATAGCATAACCTCCGGCTATGATTCGAAGCACCCATCGGTCCTGTGTGATACCTTCCCAGGCTTTTAGGTGCCTCAAAAAACGTCCCCCGACTGGCTCTGGAGCTGCAGTGTCAGGCATTCCTTCAGGGATTGTGGAAGGCTGAAGAGCCACGAAAGGACTCGCGGTCTCCAGTGTCGCGGGGGCCTCTGCCACCTCTGGGATGGCGTCTTCCAGAAAAATTTCCCCCTCCTCTGCCTCTAGAAGGGGGATCGTCCTGCTGCGAGGGATAAGACTTCTGGGATTTACGGAACCACATTTTCCCTCCTCTTTTAGCCTTGGGGTAAGGCCGAAAGGGAGTGGAAAATCGTGCCCCTACGGCAGTCAAAGTCTTACCTTCTTGCTCACAGCGGGTCAATGTGCCCTTTACCTTGGGTCCAAACAGAGGACCCATCAAAGGGAGCGTTGGCAAAGGAAGACTTAAAGGCTACCGCAAAATGACACAGGCGGAGCCAGGCTTGCCTCCGTAGAGCAACACCCGTACCCGCCGTTCTACTCACCCCCTCGGCTGCATATGAAATGAGCCTCATGGACGAGTTTGAAATCGACGACAGCGTAGCCAACTGACAGCCAACCGTCTGGGCCAGCTGCTCAGGTAGGTTACCCAAGAGGGTATCTGAAAGCTCCTTGATCAGATCCCTTTGAAATCTAGTGAAGTGCGTTAAATAGTTCAGGGACCTTAAGGTAAAGGCCGTTGAACTGAGGGTGCGCTTCCTGTACCGATCCATGCTCCTAGACTCCTTATTAGGAGGATGGACGGACGTTGAAGCCTCTGCTACATCTTGTTGGGTAGCAGATGCCACCACCAGGGCATCTACAGCCACACCTTTGGTCAGAAACTCCTTCTCTGGGGGGTGCTGATAAGAATTTATTTGGGCGAGCAGGCATCGGTTCCACAGAGTCTGGATGCTCCCACACCCTTCGACAGATCAAATCTAGGAGCTCGAAGGGCGGAGACACCCAGGAGGCGGAGGGCTGAACCCCGAAGGCCTTGAGGAACACAGACTCGTCAGCGGAAGGGGGTTTGGAATGCCAGCCGCCTCGTTGTTTGAGGGCTTCCAAGATGTCTACAAAGACGACATCTGAGGACGACTTAGGGGACCCCTCTGCATCATCAGGATCAGTGTCCGACGTGAGAGACTCATCGGGGGAGTAGACGTGCCTCCTCTTGCAGTCTTTTCCTTGGGAGTTCCTCCGAAGAAGCTTCGGAGGGACCTCCAGGAGGGGGGGAACCCCACTGGGGGTGACCTCAGGCCCCGGGGCTCTGCTGTCTAGCGACAGGGGGACTACCAAAGACCCAGTCTCCGTGTGTAGGGAAGGTGCCGGTGAGACCGTGGAGGTAGCCAAAGAGGATTTGGCCAAGGCACTCCTCATGGCCCTGAAGGCCGGACCGCCAGAGTCCTGGGAAGGTCCAACCCCCATGGGCACAACAGTAGACTGTACCCCTGCAGCCGACGCACCGAGAGGAAGGCTCGGAACCAAAAACATCGGTCCCGAAGCGTCCCCCAGGGGCCGACAGAGGAGGTCCGTGTACCAAACTCCGACTAGAGCCGGGGTTGGAGTAAGGGGCGGAGCCGACCCGAAAACCTCCATCGGTTCCACCAGCACCGGCTCCAACGGTGCAGAGGCTGTTGGAGGAGGAACCAGAACTACAGGGGGGGCATTGGCTCTGAAGCCGAATGGGCTGGAGCCGAAACTAAATTTCTGGAATACAGGAGACTGAAACAGTCTTAGGAGCACCCCGATGTCCGAATCAGACATCTTGGAAGATCGGGAGGAGACCGATCGGCTCTGAAGGACTGGGGGACCGGCTCCGAATGGACTCTACCAATATCGGTGCAGAGAGATTCCATAACAATTTCCCTCGGTGCCGATGAGGGCTTCGGCGCCAAAGGGGAAGTGTCTGAGCCGGCAACCCTCATCTGCTCCAAAATCAGTGGAGCCGATGGTGACCCGCCTCTCGAAGCCCCATAGTCTCCGAAACCAGAGGAGTCGAAGCTGGAGGCGTCGAGGCAGACCGTTCCGCCCTCGGCTCCGAAGTCAGTGGAGCCGATGGAGAAGCCTGCCTAGATTTCTTAGAGGTCTGTTCCGACGGGCTGGTCGGAGCAGACTATTTTTCTTAGCTGGAGAGGGAGAGGAAGATAAGGCCTCTTCGAAGGAGGGTTTGATAAGCCCTTTTAATATTAATTTATTCTTCCTCACTTGGAGGACCCTAGAGGAGAAAGCGTGACACGCTGCAGGACTCCTGTAGATGTTTGGCGCCTAAGCAGTAAACGCATAAGGAGTGATCATCTGTGATGGACATTTTATAGTTACATCTCGTGCACTTTTTAAACCCAGAGGGTCTATGCTCCTTAGACATAATTGAAAATACTTTGCCAATTAGTCAGAGGAAAAAAACACTGTATATAATAGTCACACAATAAAGAACTTTTTTTTTTTTTTTAAACAAGCGCGCAAGCCCAACAAACTTAAAAGACAAACACCAAAAAAGAGAGGGCTAAGAACCCTCTAACTTAAACAGGTACTTGACCTCTGAAACAAGAGACTCAATAAGAACGAGGGGAAGGCCCCTCTAACTTAAACGGAAACCTTTCCCTGTCCAACAAAATTTTACCACAAATTTCTCTCAAAAACACACGTATACACAACAATAGCTGTTAAAACAGCTTTTGGATAAAGATTTAGGAAATTTGACAGAAAACTCAGAAAAAAACAGCACTTAGCTCAGCCAAGTTCGAGACCACGTCCTAGCTTGTAAGCGGCAAACGAGATCTGGGGAAGTGGTGGTGGTGCATCCTGGGATAGTGAATAGCTCAGCCAATAAGAGGCTTCGCTCTATAGCAAAGCGTGCCGAGTCGGAGCAGAGGATCGGCTCCGAACCCATCAGTACAGAATGTAGGCGAGAGAGGATCACATAACCTCTATACATTCTTGGCATTGAGCTTGAGCCCATGGCTCTGGCACCAAGCATGTGTTTCTGTAAGGCCCTTTTGTAGAGTATCCACATCATTTGGGGATTCAATAATGGCTCTGTTTGCAGTCATCTGCGAACTTAGCCAGAGTCCCTTAGTGTTGGTCTGTACTTCAGAGAAGTAGATGCCAAACGAGAGGTCCCAGGACTGAACCCTGAGGTACTCCACTTGTCACTTCTCCGGAGCTGGATTTGCAGTCAGCTACTTTTACAGTGTGGGCTCTGTCAGTAAGCCAGTTGGCAAACCATCGAGTGACGTAGGGATTAATGCCCAGCTTAGCAAGTTTATCTAGGATTCCAGAGTGGGGGATGGTGTCAAAGGCCTTGGCGAGGTCCAGATAGGCTGAGTGAACTGCCTTACCCTTGTCTACGGCTCTGGAGACAGATTCGAAGAAGTCAATCAGGTTCAGGAGATAAGACTGGCCCATCACGAACCCAAACTGGGTGACGTCCAGTGTTTGAAGGTTGCCAATGTCTGTTTATAAGTTTCATGATAACACATTCCATGGCCTTGCAGATCAGGCTCTTCAGACTGATGGGGCGGTAGTTCCCAGGATCCAAGGTGGAAATCCCCTTGTGGAGTTGGAAACTGTAGCTGTGCACCACTCAGTGGGCACAAAGCCTAAGGCGAGGGTAAGATTAAACACTTAGGTGAGGTGTCAGTTCATTTTGTAGTTCATGTAGTACACAGCCCAGGATGTCATCTGGTCCCATGGATGCTGTATTCTTAGCTCTGGAGTGCGTTTACCTGTGTGGCAATTACCGGAATTTGGCAATCTTCTGGTACTGAGACGGGCCATTTAGGGGGTGAAGTTGGCAATGAATTGATCTGCCAGGATATTGGCAATATCCTTGAGATAAATATATTTAATGCCATTCTGTTGTAGCTCAGAGCAGATCTGAGCATTGCCATTTAGATTCTTGACAGTTATAGAATGCCTTGTGGTTGTCTTGGGAATCTTTGGCAATTTTATTTTCGTAACTAGCTTTGGAGGATTTTATGAGGGATCTCCGCTTCTTACTGAGGCTGCTAAGGGAGATTTTGCATCCTGGGATTTTCTTCTTCTGCAACAGTTTCTTCCTTTTGTTGCAAAGTTTGTTTATGGCAGGGGACCACCAGATTGGCTTCCTTTTTTGGAGGAGAGAATCTTGGTTCTATTTGGGATGGTATGATTCATGCATGAGTGGATGTGCTTGTACAGTGCCTTAGTGTAGGACTCTGTCCCAGTCTGCATGGATGTCATGAAGTTTGTAACTTGAGTAGCATGAAGTTGGCTTTGAAGAAGTTTTTTTATGGAGGTTTCCTTACTGGGGGTGGGGGTGGGATGTGGATGTTAAAGGTGATTAGCTTATGATCGGACCTGACAGAGGGAGTGACCGTAGGTGTAGAGCAACAATTTCCCATATTGGTAATGACCAGGTCTAGTATACTGGAGCCCCTGGTGAGACTATGGATTAGTTGATCTAGGGCACTGGAATTTATGAATTCCATGAACTGTTGGGCAAAGGTGTTGGTACACGAGTAGTTTTCCCAGTTAATGGCAGGGTAGCTGAAATCACCCAGTATTAGGGTGTTTGGTTGTATCTTAATATTTTCCAATAGGTTCAGAAAGGTGTAGTGAGAATCTTGGGACATGGTTGGGGATCTGTAGCAAGCTACAATTTGGATTGCAGTCTTACCTAGTGTTATAGTTGCACCTGGAGAATTTCAGTCTCTGTGTTGGGCAACTAACCCTTGGTGGTGTGAAATCCTTGGTGAATATCGATACTCCTCCACCTTCAGTGTTTCCATCCTGGTTTGGTGGCCGAAAAGTGTGGTAAGAGTTGAAGCCTGTTATTGCAGGGGTGCTCTGGAGTCTTGAACCAGGTCTCCGTTACTGCACAGATATTGATGTTCTCTATTTCTAGGAGTGCCTCAAGAGTGTGCATTTTGAGATTTAGACTTCTAGCATAGAGTAGGATTATCTTCAGATTTTGCATGCTTGTACCTGTTACGGTGGTGGTTTTGTCCTTTGAACTTTGCATGAAAAAGGCACTATAGGGGGTGGCAAGAGCCTTAGCCACTAACCTGAATCCCAGGGGTGACAGGTATAGACCATCTCTGGCAAAGCATCATGGTCTGCCAATCATGTCGTCCCAGGCAGATACTGGATCCCCTTTGAATGACACCAGAAGCTTAGCCAATTGTTGAAGTCAATCATTTTGTCCTTGTATTGTGGTATTCTGGGCAAAGGCAGGATGCTACTCAGGGCTAGGGTCAGACGTGAAAGGTCATGAATACATGACAGATGGAGGCCAAATAAGAGTCCTTAAAGGAAAGCTAGCCAAGGGCTAAATTCGGTCCATTAAGAATCCTGAGATGGGGTACAGAGGGTGGTGATGTCAAGGACTGGTGAAGATAGACATAGATGGAACATTAAGGAAAGACAACTTTTATCTGATGTTGTCAATCTTCACTCGATCCTTTACAGTGGGAGAGTCCCCAGCTACTTCGGCTCTATGGTGCTTAGGAATATTCTTCCAGGAGACCTCCTGAGGCTAAAGGATGCTCTTCCCCTTGAGACTGGATCCAATTTGTAATGGGTGATAAAAGGTATAAGACCAAGTGGCTGCTGCACAAATGTCTAAAGCTCTGGCATGAAAGACTGCAGAAGTAGCTACCACTCTTAGAAAGAGCTTGAACTGTTTTTGGGCGCTGGAATGATAAATAAATTTGATGCAGTCTCTAAACCACTTAGCCAAGCTAACCTTGGAAACTGGGTTACCTAGATGAGAAAACACCACAAAAAAGTTGTTTTGGTTTTCTAAATACTTAGCCCTGTGAAGATAAAAATCTAGTTTTGTGCATGTCAAATAAATGGAGAGCATATTCTCCCTTCTTTGAAAAATTTGGGAAAGACTAGTAGCTGTAAAGTCCGATTAATATTAATCAGATATTACCTAGATGAGAAAACACCACAAAAAAGTTGTTTTGGTTTTCTAAATACTTAGCCCTGTGAAGATAAAAATCTAGTTTTGTGCATGTCAAATAAATGGAGAGCGTATTCTCCCTTGTTTGAAAAATTTGGGAAAGACTAGTAGCTGTAAAGTCTGATTAATATTAATCAGATACAAACCTCGGGCAGGAAGGACGGATTTGTTTGAAGCACAACTCTGTCCTTATGAAAAAGGAAGTATGGTGGTTCACGATGGGGCTTGTAGTTCTGAGACTCTTCTGGCAGAAGTGATAGCCACCAAAAATAAGGTTTTCCAAGAGATATTTTAAGTCACAAGTTGCTGATGGTTCAGGTGTTCCTAGTCAGAGCCTGAAGAACCATAGTTAAATCAAAAGGGGAAACAGGTTCTTTAAAACGGAGGTCTTGACATTAGAAGACCTTTCAGAAATGCTTTACACAATTTGTGTGACATCAAAGGGGCACCCTCCAGTCCTATATGGAAGTTAGGGATCACAGCTAGGTACACTAATTTTTGAAGCAGAGGAACCTGACTGGTAAAGTGAAGCCAGAAAATTAATACTTTGTAGACAGGAATGGAATAAGGCTCTCATTATCCAGAGCCCAGCTAGCAAATTTCTCCCTTTTACTTTGGTATAATCTCCTTTTAGACAATTTGAGGAGTGAATTTGTCGGGCAGGTGAGGAAAGGCAGACACCTGGCAATCACAGGGATTGGAGAAGCCATGCAGTCAAGCTTGAGGTTTTGGAGATTCGTATGCACCATGCCCTCTGGGTGAGGGTAGAGCTGAAACTGGATCCAGAAGCCATGGTTTCCAAATTAAATAAGGCCATAGAAAGGGAAACCAAACTTGTCAAGACCAGAAGGAGGCAATGAGAATTATTGAATTTTCCATCCTTTTGGCTTTCTTCAAGAAGTGTGAAATAAGACTAACTGGGAGAAAAAGGCATAAAGCAGACTGGGAGGCTAATCGTGAAGAGTCTCTGGTGACTCCCCTGAGGGGGGGGGGGATTGGGGAAAATAACTTCTGCACTTGTTTAGAGAAGCTAAAAGGTCGCAAGGTTAGCCCCAGCGGTGAAAAATGTTTACCATCGTTGGATTGAGAGACCACCCGTGAGGCAAGAGAATAGTTCTGCTCAATTTATCCACCATCATGGAGTTCCCCAGAATGTGCTTTGCTGTGAGAAAGCAGTTTGAAATCCTCCATGGCCAAACTGAGTGCTTCTTGACACAATGGGTAAAATTTGTTTCACCCTTGTTTATGTACCAGACTGCTGACATGTCTAAATCTACTGTTCCTAGAGGGGGACAGCTTTCCCTCATCTCTAGTACACAGATATGCAAGTTGGCCTCCAACTGGGACCACATGCCTTGGACTGTCCTTCCAAGAAAATCCCCCCCTACCCCATCTGGGAAGCATCCACGGTTACTGTGACTTGGGATGACCCACAAGAACCCGTCTGGAGTGCAGCCACCACAACAGGACATGCTTGCAATGATCGGTAGAAGAATTAGCTGAGACATTGGTGTGACAGACCATTGGAACCCTAGTAGCCATTGCAATATCTGCAGGTGATACCTTGCCAAAGGAACTAGAGTGATTGCTGCTGCCATGGAGCTTAAGGTTTGAAGGGCTAATTTTGCTGGGACCTTGTTGCGTAGTAATTGACCGACCTGGGATCTTGCACTTTGTAGCCCTTCTGAAGGGAGATACAATTCCCAAGACAGGGTCTAATTGAGCTCCAATGAAAGTCCAGTTTGAGTGGGTTGAAGTGCAGACTTTTCAAAGTTTAGTTATTCCTAGAGATGTATGGTGTAATCTCTTGCCTGTTCTGACACCTGGTGGTAGCGGTGAGGAGCCAGTCATAGTTACTCGAAACCCTTGCAATCTTACATGAACTACTACCACTGCCAAACATTTGGTAAACACCGTGGGGGCTGTGGTAAGTACAAAGGGCAGTACTCCACACTGGACATGACCGACTCCCAGCCAGAAGCGCAAAATCTCCTGGAGCTCTTTTCCATTTTTATGTGGTAATAAGCATCTTGGAGGCTGATAGAACACATCCACTAGTCTTTTTCCATGAATGGAAGTATCGACTGAACCATGACCATCTTTAATTTGGTTTGCTGAACTGCCCTGTTGAGTTGGCCGAGATCCAAGATGGGTCTCCAGTCCCCTGTTTTCTTGGGCAATAAAAAGAAAGATAATCTGTATCCTTTCTGGTCTGGTGGGACGTCTGGATGAATTTTGCTTAGCAGTTTTTGAATTTCTAGAACTGCTGCTTCCCAGGGACTGGGTGGTATGTCTGGGAGTTTTTCTGGGATTCTGGATGTTGAGAGGAATTTGGTAACCTCTGGATAGAATTCCCAGAATTTGTCTTTTAACATTTCCCAGGCAAACTGCTGGAGAGAAAGTTGTCAGACGGCCTCCAGAGGTGGGCAATTGGGCACCCATTCAAGGGTGCTGGTAGGAAGCTCCAGAGGTCTCCCTGGATCCCTGGTTTTGCAGACTATTTCTGCCTCAAGGGTGGCATCCTCCACTGCTTCCCCCTCTACCACAGAAGGGGTCTTCGCCTTGTGAATCCTGGAAAAGCCTTTTGGATTTTAAGCTATTTTCTCTACTCCTCAGACCGAACCCTAGGAACCAAAGGAGTGGGAGACAAGTAATGCCAAAGGCAGGAAATGGTCTTGCAGCCCTTTTCACATCTGGCTAGGGCATCTCTTGCCTTGGGACCAAGCAGGGAAGATCTGTCAAACTGAGCGCCGATGAAGAATGCTTTCAATGGCTCCACATATTCTTGGAAGCACATCCAGGAATGCCTTCTAATGGCTATGCCTGAATCTGCTGCCCTAATCATCCCCTTCAGCTGCATGGGCAACAAGCCTCATGGACAAATTAGAAAAAGTTATAGCTTGCAACCCTAGAAGCAATCTCGTACCCCTTCAGCCACTGCTCCTCAGAGGGTATCCGAAAGCTCCATCACATCCCTCTGTAGTCTTGTAAAGTGTATCATATAATTAGAGCAAAGGTTGAAGGATAAAGCGTGCTTCCCAAACCTATCCAAAGTACTAGACTCCTTGTTAGGAGAATGGGTAGTAGGACTTCCCTTGGCAAGTTCCCCTCTGGTGGCTGCCACTACCACCATGGCATCAACAGGAATTCCTTTGGGCTAATGTGGTTCCTCTTTAGGGGGCCAATACTCTATCTGGTCTTAAGGATTGGCTCTGGCATCAGGCATCTTCCACACCCACTGAGCAATCTAATGAGTCAGCGGATGGAGATCCAAGTAACTGGTTGAGCATGAAAAGCCTCCAGGTATACAGATTCCTCTGAGAAGGTTGGAAGAGGACCAGCCACCTCATGAATTCTAGGATGCCCTGAATCAGGGGGTGACCTAGGGGAACCTTCCCCTTCATTGAAATCAGTATTTTCAGTGAAGAGACTCAAGTGCTTCCTCTTGCACTTTTTGCAGGGATTTCTTTGGGGGGGGGGGGTGATCCAAGGAAGTATCCAAAGAATACCAGGGTAGGAATTACCAGAGAATTGTGCCCTCTGTCCTGAGGATGAGACTGATGGTAGCTCAGGTCGAGGGGATACCAAAATTTGTCCCAACAGGGATGGCAGAGTCTCAAGACAGACAATGCCCTCTCCAGAATCTGGAAAGCTGGCCCCCTCATGGAGGAGTGGGAGCCCAGAATCAAAATGGACTCCTTCGGAACCTGGGTCAGATCCTGCACATAGGGGACCGCCTCCAGAATAGAAGCCTGGGTCGACGCTGCAAAGGCCAAGGCACTGACACACAGATGGTTCTGAAGGAACCAAAAAGGTACCATGCATCTCAAGACCTTACCAAAGTCTTGACCCCAGGAGGTCTCCGGTGCCGAAGATGCTACTGGAACAGAGGCAGTCTGAGCTGGAGAGTCTGGATCGGGGCTCTAAAGGCTCAGCAACAGTTGGAGGAGAGTATGGGGGGTGTCATAAGATGAACGGTTCCAATACCAGTGCAGCTCGGAACAGAAGACAATCCCCATGCCACCAGTAGTTGATCCACAAGTCTGTGTCTGAATGACAGAAGATTGAACTGATGCAGTGGAAGGAGATTTACAGGGGCTCACTTCCACAAAAAGAGCATCTTTAAATGGGTCCACAAATGGAGAATAGGATGTTCTTGGGAGTGGAGGCAGCCCCAACTGCTTTGGTACAGATATATCAGTACTGAAGAAGCCATTGGCTCCAAAGCTAATTTACTAGTTATAGGTCGATGCAGACATTTTGGTGCCTATGAACTTGTTGGTACAGAGGAAGGCTTAGCAATTTTACCTTGATGGTTCTGTGGACTTTGGAACAGAGGAAGGCCTTTTCTTTGAGGCAGGTGAAGGTGATTACAATGTACCATCTCTCTCTGGACTCAGAAATGGCCTCATCATTCAAGTAGTCTTTTCAAGACTAACTTGTTTTTCCTTTCTGTTAAAGTAAGGGTTGAAACACCAGTGACAAATCACACAGTTCTCCTGTAAATGTATCTTACCAAGATAATACACACAGGGTATACCAGTCTGAATCGGGCATTTTGCTCTCATTTCTTACACAGCTGGAGGTGCCCTTAGAGGGTTTAGGAGAAAGTTTATCCTGTTCTGCCATAACAGATTGATTGCAGTCATACAAGTATACAGATCTTTTTTTTTTAAATAAAAAACAAAGTAGAAAACAGAATACCAGGGATGGTATGAAAGAATACCTTTAAAAGGTACTTAAGGGAGTAAAAGGGAGTACCAACAAAGGTACTGGACAGAAGTGGTGGAATGGTAGAAGACAGATGGAAACTAGCTAAGATAAGGGAGAGGAGTGGGTAGAAATACAAGGAATTATGAAGGGATAAACAAGAAAAGTTTAGAAAGTAAAAAATTCGAAATTACTCAAAAAGCTAAGCCAAGCCTTAGAGATAATGAACACATCTGATCTGTGAAGTGGCAAAATAAATCAGAGGTAATCTGAGGAGCATTATGGAGAGAGCCCGGCTCGAGAGTTTGTAGAAAGTGAGCTAAATTAAACTGCAGTCTGTTCAGAACTGAACCCACTGTAAAGGATTGAGTGAAGATAGAAATAAGAAGTTATGTACTCACCATAACGTTCCATCCGAGTAGGTGGCTTCATTTGTCTCCAACCTGTGGGTCTTGGATCCGATATTGGATCAGAGCTGGCAACTTGCTTCATAGCTAATGGATCAGAGCTCCTAGCTCCTCCCCTCACCCATAATCCCCTGCCAACCCCCCAGGACCTCAGATCAAGTTTGCCCCTCTATAGATACCCAAAAAGGGTATTCCAATAAAATAACTCAGATCCATTTTGAAGGCCAGGGGGAAGGAGGGGGGATGGCTGCAGACAAATGAAGCCACCTACTCAGATGGAACGTTATGGTGAGTACATATCTTCTTAATCTGAAGTAGTGACTTCATTTGTCAGTAACCTGTGGGACAGAGTCCCCAGCTACCTGAATCTTGGGTGGCCATCATGGAAGGATATTGTGGAGCACTGCAGAGCCAAAGGATGCTCTCCCTCTAGAAATTACGTCCAGTTTGTAGTGGTTAATAAAGGTATGAGATGAGGCCCAAGTGGCTGCCGAACAAATATCATCCAACGGAACTCTAGATTTGAAGGCAGCAGAAGTAGAGATGGAACGAGTGGAATGTGCACAAACTCCTTCAGGTGCGGGTCTCCCAGAAGCTTGGTACGCTAAAAGAATACATTGGGAAATCCAGCGTGACAAGGAGATTTTTGATACTGCTTTCCCCAAATTAAATTTGGCAAAGGAAATGAACAGCTGGTCTGATTGCCTGTGACCAGCAGTCTTTAGTATAAAACCGCAGCTGCCTATGAAGATCTAATGAATGCAGCTTGTACTCGCCTTTATTCTGATATTTAGGAAAGAAGACCGGTAGATTTATGGATTGATTTATATTGGTTTCTGATGCTATTTTGGGAAGGAAGGAGGGATTGGTCCTGAGGTACACACTGTCTGGATGAAAAACCAAGTAAAGAGGTTTCACAGAAAGGGCTTGAAGTTCCGAAACTTCGCTGAAGTAATGGCTACAAGGAATGCTGTTTTCCAGGACAAGTATTTGAGATCCACTGAAGCGGCAGGTTCAAATGGAGGAGCAGTCAGGGCTTGAAGAACTAGTGAAAGATCCCAAGGGGGTATGGCTTCTTTTATAGGGGGTCTGAGCAGAAAGGTGCCCTTGACAAAGGTTTTACACAATTTGACCGACATAAAGGGCCCTGTGTCATGTCCCACATGGTAATGGGAGATTGCAGCCAATTGTACTTTGACAGTTCAGCAACTAGCGCCTTCCTGAAAAAGTCCGGTTAGGAAGTCTAGTATGGATGGAAGAGAGGCCGTAAAGGGATCTAGATTATGATGCTCCGCCCAGACGGAGAAACGTTTCCATTTACTGAGGTACACTTTCATGGTGGAAGGTTTATGCGCTGCCACGAGGATGGCTCTGACTGGTGAAGAGATACCGGGAGTCCTAACTAGGAGTGGAACTGGAGCAACCAAGCTGTCAGCTTCAGACTGTCCAGATTTGGGGGTCAGCAAGCCCGATGGATGGGAGATTAGATCCTGACTGGGATCCAGAATCCAGGGGAGATTCACCAGGTGAGACCACAGGTAAGGGAACCAAATTTGCAGAGGCCAGAATGGGGCAATGAGGATCATCCTGCTCCCCAACCGCGAGGCTTTCTGTAAGAGCTGGAGCATCAGGGGTAGAGGAAGATGGGCATAAAGTAGACCGAGTGGCCAAGCATGCACCAGAGCGTCTCTTGGAGTTTCCCCTGGAGGGGGAAATCAGAGTGAAGAAATTGTCGCATTTGGTGTTTGAGGGAGAGGCAAAAAGATCGCAGCAGGGTTGCCCCCATATTGCGAATATCTGCTTCGCTACTAGTGGGTTGAGAGACCACTCTTAAGGGGTAAGAAGGGTGCGGCTGAGTTTCTGCTAGGATGTTGGCCTGCCCCGGAATGTGCGCTGCAATCAGAAAGCGGCTGGTGGAAATCACCCATTCCCACACTCTCATGGCTTCGTGGCATAGAGGGTAAGACCTGGTTCCCCCTGTTTGTTGATGTACCAGACAACAGACATGTTGTCAGACTGAATTGCAATAGTTCCTACGGGGAGGAGATTCTGAAGTGCTTGCAACGCGTACAGCACCGCTCTCATCTCCAGAACGTTGATATGTAGGGAGGTCTCTGTATCGTTCCACGTGCCTTGGACGGTCCCGCCTGAATAATGCCCCCCCCCCACCCGAGGCAGGAGGCGTCCGTGGTCACCGTGGCAAGGGAGGGGTGCAGAAGGGTCAGCCCGTATGGAGATCCAGAGCATGAAGCCACCATAATAGGGCCCTCCTGCAAGCCTTGCTGATAACGATGGGGTGATGGAGGAAAAGACAGAAAGGACCATTGCACGAGAAGGGGCCACTGCAGTACCCTCATGTTCAAACGGGCACATGGAAGGAGCGTTGTCGCTGCCGCCATGGAGCCCAGCGCCCTCAGGACCAATTCCGCCGGTGGTGCTTCTGACTGGAGGATGGCCCGCACATGAAGTTGCAAATTCCGTAGTCGTTCCGACGTCAGGAAGGCTCGTAGATCTCTGGTGTCTATTCTGGCTCCTATAAATTCTATGACTTGTCTGGGCCAGAAAAGATTTGTCGGCATTGATGGTGATGCCTAATTGGGGGGCTAGGCGGAGAAAGAAATCTCTGGCTGAGCAAAGTAGATGCCTTGTTGGGGAGGTCAGGAGCCAGTCCAGGTATGGGAAGACCTGCATTCCCTGGAGTCTGAGGTGGGCCGCTAACACCTTGGTGAACACCCTGGGGGGTGTGGTGAGGCCAAAGGGAAGGACCCTTAACTGGTAGTGACTGGCTCCCAGCCAGAAGCGGAGAAACCTTCTGGATCGTCTGTCCATTAGAATGTGGTAGTACGCATCCTTGAGGTCTACAGAGCACATCCAATCATTCTCCCTTAGAAGGGGGAGAATAGATTGAAGAGTGACCAGTTGGAATTTTTCCTTGGTTACAGACAGGTTCAAACGGGACAGGTCTAGAATTGGTCTCGAGTCCCCCGTCTTCTTTGGCACCAAAAAGAACCTGGAGTAGAACCCTAATCCGAGATGGTCTTGGGGGACGGGCTGGATGGCTCTTTTCTAGCAGCTGCTGAATTTCTGCGGCTGCAGCCTCCCTCTGATCGGGTGGTACATCGGGGAGGTTCCTGAATTTGGGGACATGAAGTATTGGAATTTTGTACCCTCTGGATATAATTCGAAGCACCCAGCGGTCTGACGTGATAGACTCCCATGCTGCTAGGTGCTGAGAGAAGCACACCCCCCCCCCACGACTGCCTCCAGAGTGGAGCAGCCGGCCAACCCTTTAGGGCTGCTGCGTGGGCCGGTCAAAGAAGGGTTCTCTGAACCCAAAGTTCCTCGGAGCCCCTCTGCCCCTGGGGTGGCATCCTCCCTGTCCTCTGACATGGAAGGACTGGTTGTCCGAAGCAGGTTAGGAGTGTTGCGATTTCCGGAACCACATCTTCTGACCCTTTTAGTTCTTCGAAAAGGACCGCTGGGGAGCAGAGAAGCGGGCTCCGACAGCAGACGTCTTCCCATCCTTCTCGCTCTGGACTAGTGTCTCGAACAGTTTTGCCAAACAGGGCAGAACCATCGAAAGGGGCGTTCGCAAAGGACGCTTTAAAAGGCTCCGCAAAGTTACAATGCCGGAGCCAGGCCTGACATCTCATGACTAGGCCTGCTCCGCTAGCTCTAGCGGCTCCCTCGGTGGCGTGGGACAATAGCCGCATAGCGGTATTCAAAATAGATCTCAGAGTGGCTATTCGGGTGGAGTACAACCGTTTGTCCTCCGCCAACATGGACTGGGGGGGGGGCAGAGTATTCTTTGATAAGATCCCGCTGCATCGTGATGACGTGTGCCATATAGTTCAGAGACCTTACCGAAAAGGTCGCTGAACTAAAAACTCGCTTCCTTAAGCAATCCATCGAGCAGGACTCCTTGCTCGGTGGATGGACTGAGGGGCTCTCCTGAGCCAGTTCTATTCGTGGCTGCCGCCGTCAACATGGCATCTACGGGGGGAACCCCTGCTCCAGTGTGACCGGTTTTGCAGGGGGCTCGGTATCCTGTCAGGGTGTTTAGGGACTGGCTCCATGGTGTCCGGGTCCTTCCACGCCCTGGTGGGAAGGTCCACCAGGGGGTCGGCCAGAGGGGACACCCAAGAGGTAGACGGGCCTGCTTCGAATGCCTCCAGAAACAGACTCGTGGGAGGAAGCCTTGGGGGCAGACCACCCACCTCTGATCCTAAGCATTTCCATAATATCTCCAAAGGAGACATCCTCAGGGGGTGATTTTGGGGAGCTTTCCCCTTCATCCAAGTCAGTGTCCCCAGTTAAGGACTCAGGGGAGTCCACATGCCTCCTCTTGCACTTGTGCTTGCGAGGCACTTCCTCGGGGGTGGCTGTCCGAGGAGGTCTCGCCAGCAACATCCTGTTCCAATGGAACAACCTGGGACAGACGCAGGCTGTCCCTGTGGCCGGGTGATGGAAGCCTGGCCCAGCAGAGAGGGAGTGCAGGGTGGAGCAGAGACAAGGGCCAGGGGTCCGGATGCTCTCGACAGAGCCCTCTCCACTACATCGAAGGCCGAGGGGGAACCACTCTCCCTGGGCTCTGAGAGTGGACTCCCACTCTGATCCGATGAAGGAATCGGAGCCGGCGCAGAGACCATCTGATCCAAAGGACCAGTGTGCTCAGACTTGGACGGAGCCGAAGGCACACTGAATCCCCCGGATCCGAAGCTCGGCCCACAGCTCCGAGAGGTCGGATCAGACAGACTAGAGGGCAGGGTCGGATCCGAAGTACCAAGTACTGTCGGTGCCGACCCACCCCCGGCTCAGACGCTCCAAACCCGGGTAGCGGGTCGGAGGAGCAGCAATTGGAGCAAAAAAGGGTGTAGAGCTCCCCCCGAAGGGGGGGGGGGGGGGGAAGGCAAGAGCACTCCCATCTGCAGCTGGGCCTGGATGAACCTTTGCATCATCCGGTCCAAGTCTGCATCTGACATACTGTAAGTTGATCTCGCTGAGGCCACAGAGGAAGGCCTGGAATGCCGCCTCGGTGACTGGGCCTCCTCCTCATCGGGTCCTGGGGATAAACAAGGAGATCGGAGCAGAGGAGGAGACCTAGAAGCTGTGGAGGGAGAAGCCCGCTTAGCGAGCGGGGCCAAAGCGGAGGCCTCGGCCCGCCACTTGTGGTGCTTCTCCCTCCGTTTCTCCCTCCTAGCCTCCCTGTCCTCCGGCGCTTTAGCGGGAGTTTGAGTCCCGGCCGAAGGGGGGCAGGAGTGGCCATCACCACAGCCTGTGGTAGTGCCACAGGAGGAGCGGGGGGCGAAGCAGAGTCCGGGGGCAAAAGTCCCACCAGGACCAGCTTTGACCTCCGCTCTTTCAGTGTCCTGGGGTTGAACACTGCACAAATGGTAGAGCCTGAGGAGAGGTGTTCAACCCCAAGGCACCGAACGCATGAATGTGGCCATCAGCCAGGGAGAGCTTATGGCCACACTCGGTACATTTTGAAAAAAAATGGCTTTTGGGGCCTCAGCCATACTTGAGGAAAATGTACTACACAGACAAACAGGCCCCAAAACACAAACACACTCACTGCCAGTGAAGGGAGGGAAAAAACTATATAAAAAGATAAAATACAGGGAACCTGACTCTTTCACACTTTTTAAAGCTAACAGGAGAAAGTGGAAGAAAAATACACTTCTGACAATTCTCGCTAAGAGCTCAAAAATCCAGCTATTTACAAGCGCGGCAAACTAGATCTGAGGTCATGGAGGGTTGGCAGGGGATTATGGGTGAGGGGAGGAGCTCAGATCCATTAGCTATGAAACAAGTTGCCGGCTCGGATCAGATATCGGATCAAAGACCCACAGGTTGCTGACAAATGAAGTCCCTACTTCAGATTTACTGATCGGATGTCAAAACAAAAACTAAACACTTGGTGGGTGGGGGGGGGGGTGGAAGCAGTTTTCAAATTACTTGCAGTAATCCAGTAATGTACTTACCATAATATTCCATCTGTGTTGCCCATTTTCATTCTTCCTGAACATATGGGTTCGGATCAGACTCTGCTGTTACCTTCTTACCCACAATGCGTCTTTGTAATCTCACTACTCTTGTACTATGCTTTTCTAGCTGGAGATTTTCTCCCCAGGCCTCCACTGAAAAAGGAGGCCGTGTCCAGTCGGAATTTCCCAGTAAACAAAATAAATCTTGTCCAACTTCCCTCAGATCCTAATTACGAGAGTATATAAGAACTGCCATAACTGGGGTTCAACACAAATGGCATGGTGTCCCGTAAAGGTCTCGTTCCTCCAGAAGTCATTTGAGAAATTGAGGGGATGGAGGGTGGGTAACTGACGAATAAAAATAAACACAGATGGAACATTATGGTAAGTACATAAATATCGGATGTCAAATTTTTCATTCAACATATGGGACAGTTCCCAGCTTCCCAAATTCCTGGGTGGACTAATGATATTCCCAAATACAGCTGAGTCAAAGGCCGCTCTGCCCCTCGAGACCAGATCTAGTTGAGTGATAAAAAGTTGTGTATTTACAACGTTCCATGAGAGTTGTTCCTCTTGCCTTCATTCTTACGGATGGGTTCGGAGCAGATCACTTTGCTCCGAGTTGGCCTACTACAAAGCTCAAAGCTTCCAAATAGCTCGAGGCCAAGTGCCTATCCCAAGATGCACCTAGAGTTACCTCAGATCTTGTTTGCTGCGTATAATACCACCATATGTCATTCTGTAACTCCATAAGAGAAAGTATAAAAGGGTTGAGTGACCAGGAAGGATCTAGCATCTCAGTCTTCTGAAAGTCCAAGAGGGTGAAGAGAGGGAGGGACGCGAGAATGAAGGCAGGATGAACTCACATGGAACATTATGGCAAGTACATAACTTCTTCATGCAAAGTTCTATCTCGCAGATCATTCTTACTGATTGGTAGCGTTCAAGCACCATCTATCTTGGGTGGTTCACGGGAATATATTTTTCAGGACAGTGGATTCAAAGGAGGCCCTGTCAACTTTGTAATGAGTGATAAAGGTATGAGGTTTTGACTAAGTGGCTGCTGCACAAATGTTATCAATAGGAAGTTTAGTAGAAAAAGCAGAGTATGTAGAAACTGCTCTGGTTGAGTGAGCTTTAATTTTTTTTGTTAAAGGCATATTGGCAGCTGAATAAGCAAATGTGATAAACCACCATTTAGACAGTTTTAGCCACTGGCATACATTTCCTGGAGTCTGAAAAGGAAACAAAAAGTTGATCTGATTTCCTGAAATATTTAGTTCTTTCCAAATAAGATCTGAGCTGTGAACATCAAGTCTATGCATGTATTCTAGATTGTTGGAGTAATTGGGGAAGAAAACTTGCAAATCAAAAATTTGGTTAAGATTAGCTTCAGTACAAACCTTAGGCAAAAAGTAGGGGGTTGTTTGAAGTGAGACTGTCAGCATGGAAAATCAAGTAAGGTTTAATGGACAAGGCCTGAAGCAGACTCTGCGGGCAGAAGTTATAGCCCTCTATAAAGACAGTCTTCCATGACAAAAATCCGAGGTCACGAAGAAGCTGATTCAAATGGAGGAAGGAGGATGCAGGAAAGCACAAAAATTAGATTCCATGGGGAATAGGGAGATTTCACGGGTGGTCTGAGATGTAAGGTCCCTTTGAGAGGCTGTGGATAAGTGTGACATAATATTCAATCCTTCGAATCCAAGATGAGTTAGAAATGGCAGCAAGTTGAACATGGACTGTGGCTGCTGCAGCTCCTTTATTAAAAGATCATGGTCAAGAACTCTAGTACAGAGGCTATAGGGCCTTAGTAAGGATCAATATTGTTTTGAGGCCAATATAGAAAACTTTCCATTTGCTAAGATATAGCTTAATCCTAGAAGATGAGGGGGATGAGAATTTGCTTGGACTCATTGGAAAGGTTATGGAACCTGGCTATGATGGGAATTGGAGCAGCCAAGCTGTCAGCTTCAAGGATTGCAGAGAGGGATGAAGTTCCCCTGACGAGTGTGTCAGAAGGTCCAGGGACTGGGTCCAGAATCCAAGGGTCTTCCAAAAGATGAAGTCGAAGGAAGGGGACCAAAATCTGATTAGGCCAATGAAGGGCTATTAGAATGATGGTCCTTCCCAGAGATTTTGCTTTAACGGGATTGGTGAAAAGGCATAGAGGAGACCCGGAGGCCAATCGTGAACGAGTGCATCCCTTGGGGCTTCTCCTGAAGGGGGAATCAGGGCAAAGTAACTTTTGCATTTCATGTTCATGCGACTGGCAAAAAGGTCACAGCAAGGCTGGCCCCATCTGGGGAATATCCTGTCCGCTATTTCTTTGAGGGAAGACTCGTGGGGCAACAAAATTGCTCTGCTCAGCTCGTCTGCCATCACGTTGGAATTCCCCTGTGTGTGTGTTGCCCACAGAAAGTGCTGGGTGGCTATAGCCCACTGCCACACTTGGGGCTTTGCGACAAAGGGGGTATGACCTGGCTCCTCCGCGACAAAGGGGGTATGACCTGGTTCCTCCTTGTTAAAGTACCAGACCACTGACATGTCCGAATCGCAATAGTACCCAAATGGAGAATCCTGAAAGTACTACAATGCCAGAAGTACTGCTCTCATCTCCAAGACACTGATATGCAGATACGTTTGACTAGTCCACGTGCCTTGGGCTGTTCTCGGAAAATGCCCCCCTCACCCTATCAGGGAAGTGTCCATGGTCACTGTGGCCACTGGTGGGGGGGGGTAAAAACAAAGGGACATGCTATAGTCACATGAAGTGAGGTCAACCACCACTGAAGATCCTTTTTGCAGGAGTTTTGTGATTATCAGGCGAGTCATGGGGAGCTCTTGGTAAGACCATCAAGTGAACAGCCATTGCAGTATCATGTGCATACAACCCAGCGGTATGGCCAGAATTGCTGCTGCCATCATACCCAACAATTTTAGAACTTCTGATGCTGGAGCCTTGTTTTTGGATATCAGAATGCGGACCTGCTGACGGAGTAGCAAGACTTTCTACTGGAAGGCTTAGTGTGGTGGTGTCCAGTTCTCCTACGATAAAGATGCTATGCTGCGATGGCAACAAGGCAGATTTTTCTGAGTTTACTGTAATGCCCAGCTGGCTGCAAAGTGACAGTGGATTCCCTGGTTTGAAAGAGTTGATGCCTGGTAGTGGCGGTGAGGACCCAATCGTCTAGGCATGGAAACACCTGGAATCCTAAATGTCTCAGGTGAGCAGTGACCACTGTCATGCATTTGAACACACTGGGGGCTGTAGTGAGACCAAAGGGCAGGGCTTGAAACTGGTAATGAGAGACTCCCAGCTGGAAGCACAGTTCATCCCTGGATGGCCTGGCCATTTTTATGTGGTAGTACGCATCCTGGAGATCTATCGAGCATATCCAATTGTCTTTCCCTAAGAAGGGAAGTATAGACTGAAACGTGACCATCCAAAACTGCTCTTTCTTCAGATTTGTTTAGCCTGCTGAGGTTTAATATAGGTTTCTAGTCCCCTGTCTTTTTTGGAACTAAAAAGAATCTTAAGTTCCGGATCCTGTCTGGTCTGCTGGGACTGATGTATGACTTTCTTGGCAGCGTTTGGACCTCTACTGTTGCTTGTTCCCTGTAACTGGGTGGAATGTCCAGGATTTTTCTTGGTGGAGGAGGTGTGGTGAATGGAATAAAGTATCCCCTGGCTTTGTACCCAGTTGTCATTTATTTTGAGCCAGGCATCTGGGTACAACGACTAGAGACTCCCAACTGCCTCCAGAGCACGTCAGTCGGGCCTCCTTTCAGGAGTGCTGGTAGGGCTTCCCAAAGAAGTGATCCGTCACCCTGGTTTTGCAGACTATCCCCTCTGCCACGAGGGCAGCATCTTCCATTCTTGCCCCCTCCTCTGCCCCTGGAGGGGGGTTCACCACATGTCCTGAAAGACTCCTTGGACTTTTCGGAACCACATTTTTCCTCCCTTTTGACCCTTGGGGTAGGGTCTGGTAGGGGTGGAAAAACCGACTTTACAGCAAACCATCTTTCCCTCCTGCTCACACCTGGTCAAAGTTTCCTTAACTTTGGGCTCCGAAAAGGGACGAGCCATCAAAAGGTGTACTCAAAGGATGACTTGAAGGGCTCCGCGAAGGAACACAAGCGCATCCAGGAGTGCCTAAGAGCAACTCCTGTACCCGCTGCCCTGCTCGTTCCATCAGCTGCATATGAAATAAGGCACATGGATGGGTTAACAATGGAGTTGAGGGTAGCAAGCTGGGAGGCAACCTCATCTGTAGCTCTTGCAGCTACTGTACCCTGAAAGAGCATCTCGGCTCTTGAAGATCTCTTTGTAGCCTCGTGAAATGGATTAAGTAGTTGAGTGAATGCAGTGCAAAAGTCATTGAACTAAACATGCACTTCCCATATCTATCCATGATACTGGAGTCGCTGTTAGGAGGATGGATAGAAGAGGAAGACTGACATTTCCTTTTTGGTGGCTGCCACCACCATGGCATCAACTGGCACACCTTTGGTCAAGGATCTTGGGGGGCAGATATGAACTTATTAGGCCTTCTAAGGACCGTTTCCATGGTGTCTGGACACTCCCACACCCTTTGCGAGACCAGCTGCATAAGCTCATCGAAGGGCGGAGACACCCAGAGGTGGAGGGCAGAGACCCAAAAGCCTTCAGGAAAACAGACTAGTCTTCAGTAGGGTTGGTGGACTGCCAAACTATTTCAAGTTTCTCTGCAAATGATACTCAGAGGACTGTGGGGACCCTTCTGATTCATCCAAGTCAGTATCAGATGTTAAGGACTCCCAAGGGGAATCTAGAGGTTTCCTCTTACAAACTCTTCCTGGGAACTTCATCAGTGGGATCTTCTGGCGAGGTCCGAGCATGGACCACCCAGTTTGGCTTCCTGAGGCTCCAGGTCTCGGCACTTTGCCATGATCTGTGAAGCAGAAACAGATACTTTAGGGGATACAGAAGCTGGACAGGAGGTAGAGGATCTTAGGAGGCATAACTCTCTTCATGGCTTTGAAGTCACCTCTGCTCCAATGCAAAGGGACCAACAGATCCGAAGAAACAGTCGATAACCCCGGCACCAGGCTCAGAGCCCAAGGTAGGAACAGAGCTCATCCGAGCCAAAGCCCCAAGAAGCAGAGTCGGAACAGAAAAGTCAGTTTGACTACCCTCCCCAGACCCAGAGTGTTGGCTCCTGGAGTCCTCACTTGGCGCCAAGGACGTCAGAGTGAATGGAGCTGAAGACAGTGGAGCAGATGTCGGCTCCAAAGGCTCCTCAAAAAAAAAAAAAAAAAAAAAGACTCCTCTAGCTCCGAAAGACCGGTACGGCTCAGAGGAGGAAGACTTCTAGCTGGCATAAGGGTCTTCAGCTCCGAAGCCACCTGGGTCAAAGCCGATAATTTTGCAAAGGCCGGTGCCTATAAAAGCTTCTGCACCACAAAATCAACATCCAAATCTGAAAGGCTAAGAGACATGGACAGACTGATGGTACCGACTGAAGTAATGGAGACTTGGAATTTCAGATACCAGTTCCCAGACCAGGGACCGGCTCCAAAAAGAAGTCTGCTCCGAGATCTGTGGAGCAGATGTCAAGACTGACTTTTTGATTCCATAGAAGTCTTGCAAGACTTTGAAGACTTACTAGATCCATCCAGGTCACTCAAAGCCTCCTGGAAAGAAGGTTTCAGTAAACCCCCATCATTTTCCTCTTGGAGAACCCGAGAAAAGTAATGGCATATAGAACAGGTTTCTTGCAAGTGTAAAGCACCTAAGCAATAAATACAATTGACGTGGCAGTCACAGACGTAGTCTGCCCACATTTATGGCAGTTTTTAAACCCTGACTTTGGACGTTTGTCCTTGTCATCAGCCAGGACAGAAAAAAGGACAAACCCAACAATCAAATTTGAGTTGAGCCTTTTAAGAAAAAACAGGCCAAGCACAGGCCTTTAAAACCAAGGCTAACAAGCAGATGTATAAATAAGCAGTCTAATAAAAAAACAGGCTAAATATAATCACACAAGACCTTAAACTGAAGCTAAGAAAAACACTTATCTAAGCAGATATTAATAGTTCTAAATCACTAAACTGTACACTACTAAAGTTAAGCCTAAAGCTGTGACAGGTCAGTAAGCATACAATACCATTACCAAGAAAAAATGCGATGAAAGATCACTGATTAAAAACTTAGTCAGAAAAGTTAAATAGGCCTAATAAAAAAACAAGGACAACTATGTATGAAAAAGCACACAAGGGAAAGAGAAACTTCAGATAAAGCTGCAAGAGCTTAGCTAACTATATATTCAAGAAAAATATCAATATTTGGAAAAGTAAGAAAGGTTTTTACTGTCCCAAGCTAGCAAGAACCTCCAATGTGTTGCAGTGGCAAACTAGATCTGAGGTAACTTTAGGTGCATCATGGGATAGGGACTTGACCTCAAGCTGTTTGGAAACCTCAAGCTTTGTAGTAGGCCGACTCAGAGGCGAGGGATCGGCTCCGAACCCATCAGTTAAGAATGGATGGCGATATAGAAGAGCTCAACATGTATGAGGATTTCACCAAACAGTAGCTGCACAAATATCCTTGGATGCTCTGGACTGGAAATACAGCAGAAGTAGCCATAGATATTGTGGAACAAGCCTTTAATGGTTTTAGTAGAAGATTCAGTTCAGTGTAAACAAGAGATGCAATCCACCAACCATTGGCTGTAGTTATCTCTGACCAATTCACCCATCTTGTGATGCACAAAGGAAAAGTACAGTTGCGTACACTTACCATAAAATGTAGATGTTACAGCATATTCACTGTTGCAGTCATTACATTTGGGTTATCTGCCTGCAGGTAAACCCTCAGCTGGCCTGAATACCAGAGTCTTGGATTCCTGCATTGGATGCTCACTTCCATGACATCAGGAGTATATAAAACATGCAGCAGACGCCATTACATCAGTTTTTCTTGCCCCAGATGTCAAGTGCCCCCCACAATGGGAAGCAATTATGTTATGTTACACCTCCATCAAAAAGCAAATACACCAGAAAGCTTAAAACTAGAAGGAAAGGTAGAGCCAAGAGAAGTCAGGGGGGGCTGGAGGGAGGGTAACCAGGACTGAAACAGCGAATACACCAACATCTACATGGTAAGTGTACACAACTGTATTATGTTCTTAGTGTTTCACTGTTGCAGCCATTACATTTGGGTTGATTCCCAAAGCTAAGGAAGGGAGGAGGAAGTTGGAGAGCATTTGGACCAGCTATTGAGCCCTGCAAGACTGCAATGGCAAAACCAGCTCTGGATTTAGAAAAAATAGGCATGTGGTAATGCTTGGTGAGGGTATGTACAGAGCTCCAGGTAGCAGCTTCTAGGATGTCCCTGGTAGGGACTCCCCAGAGAAAGGCTGTAGAGGTAGATGCAACCCTGGTGGAATGTGATCTTATCCTGTGGGGTAGGTTTTCCATGGTGCTTATAGCAGAAATTAATGCAATGGGCTATCCCATTTAGAAATGGTTTGCATTGAAATGGCCTTCCCCTCTGCCCTTACAGCAAAGCCAACTAGCAGCTGTTCAGATTGGAGAGGCTTAGTCCTGTCCAAATAAAATCTAAGTTGTCTGTGCACGTCCAAAGAGTGCAGTGTTAGTTCTTGGTTTTGTGGATTAGGGAAAAAGATAGGCAAATGAATGGACTGATTTAGGGCCACACTAGACACCACCTTGGCCATAAAGGAAGGATTGGTCTTGAGGGAAACCCCGTCTGTATGGAAGATAATGACAGGCTCCACTGCCATGAGGGCATGTAATTCAGACACTCTTCTTGCTGAAGTGATGGCTAGAAGGAAGGCTGTTTTCCAAGAAAGGAATTTCAACTCTGCAGTTGCAGCTGGTTGAAATTGAGGGAGAGTGAGCTTTTCCAATACAAAGTTAAGGTCCCGGGCTGGAGTAGGGGCTCACCTGGGGGAAGGGGGTCTTAAATTTTTAGCCCCTCTGAGGAATTGCTTTAGCAGGGGGCGAGAGAAGAGGGGTGGTTCAGCATTATAATGTGCTGAAATGGCAGAGGCATGAATTTTAATTGACGAGAAGGATAGGCCCTTGTGGAGAATTTCTATTAAGTACTGAAGAATATGAGGTAAGCTGGGCACTGTTGTGCCCATCCCAAGTCTGGCTCCAGGAACAGCATCTTTTCCACTTTTCAGCATAGGATTTTCTAGTACTAGGCCTCCTTGCTTCCAGAATGACATCTAGCAACTGCTTACTGAGGGATGCAATTGGAGAGCTCAAGGATTTAGCCAGGCTGCAAGGTTCAGGGTTTGAAGGTGAGGGTGCAGAATCTAGCCCGCCTGCTGGGACAGCAAGAAGGGAGGTAGGTGCCATGGCTCCAGCAGTACCATACTGCGCAAGGGGTACGAGTGCTGGCGAGGCCAGTCTGGTGCAATCAATATTGTCCTTGGCTTGTCCTGTTTGATCTTTAGCAGAACCATCGAGAGGAGAGGCAGAGGGGGAAAGGCATAGACCAATAAGCTTTCCCAGGTAAAGAACAGGGCATCCACTTTCCAACCTTGACTGTGGGAAGTCCTTGTGCAGAATTTGTCCAATTGGTAGTTGAGGGGAGACTAACAGGTCCATCTCTGGAGTCCCCCATTTGTTCAAGAAGTTGAACATTTTTGGTTCCAGTTTGCATTCGTGTGGGTCCATGAGATTTCTGCTTAGTCTGCCAGTGAATTTAGCTTGCCAAGCAGGAATTGAGCTTGTAGGTGCACTTGGTAGCTCAAGGCATGTTCCACAGAGCCATGGCTAGTCTGCAGGGGGGGTACGAGTGGGTTCCTCCCTGCTTATGTACCACAACTGTGGTGTTGTCCATCAATAATTGTCCTGGATGTTCTTTGAAGGTTGTCAGGGAATTCTGTACAGCTAACATTTTTTTGGTTGATATGCATGTGCATCAGACTCTGGTTCCATTTGCCCTGAATGCACTGCCCTGCCAAGTGAGTTCCCCATGCATAATCCGATGAGTGTTAGGGCGGCAAGGGGTAGAGTGAAAAGGAGCCCCTTTTTGTGGTAGCAGGCCTCTGCTCACCAAAAGAACTGTCTTTATACAAGGAATCATTGATTCCAGGTCCTGAATGTTGACACCATAGACTTTTTAGATACCACTGTTTCCTCATATGCAGTCTTGCATATGGAATTAGTAGAATGCAAGAGGCCATGAATGCCAGGGCTGGCAAAATTTTCCTTGCATATTGCTGGGTCTGTGTGGCCAATACACTTATTCTCTCTGGAGTGAGGTAAGCCATCTGGGAAGTTCTGTTCAAGCTTGCTCCCAGGAATACAATCTGTTGGCAGGGTACTAGGTGATATTTCTTTGTTTATGGTGTACCCCAATGAGGTTAGTTTACGAATGCCAGATGTTTTAATAGCAAGTCCTGGCTTACTGCCTGAATCAGACAATGGTCCAGGTACGGGCATATTTGAATATTTCCATGCCTGCAAAATACAATGGCTGGAGCTAGACACTTTGTGAATACCCTGGGCGCAGTAGATGAGCCAAAGGGAAGGGCAGAGAACTGATGCATGGAGCCTGCCCTGAAGCATAGGTATTTCCTGCAAGATTCCCTTATTGGAATGTGCAGGTAAGCTTCCTTTAAGTCTAGGGTTGCCAACCAGGCATCTTTGCCTAGCATAGGAAGCAGCTGTTGAAGTGTTAGCATTTTGAATTTTGGGATTACCAAAAAGGTGTTTAGAGAATAGAGAGGTCCAGGATAGGACGCCAGGAGCTGTCTTTTCTGGGTACCAGGAAAAGTCTTTAATAAAAACATTGTCCCCTTTCTTCTGCTGGGACAGGATGAATAGCCCTTACACTTAGAGAGAGAACCTGCTGTTGAGCTTCGGCCCACTGATTTGGGGGTAGGTCTTGTCAACTGTTTGGGGTTGGTAGGGTGTGGAAAACTATTTAAAACCTATTTGTCCTGGGTAATGAGTTCCCAGGTTTTTTTGCATGCAGGGTGAGCTTTCCTCCTAAGGGAACCGGCATTTGAGCAGGGCTTGGAAGGGTTAAGGTTAAGTCACTGACATTCTTCTATACAGGGGAGTATTACCACTTCCTGCTTTGGAAGTGGGAGCCCCCCCTGCCCACTGCTTAGGCCTGTGCGTAGCTCGAGACTAACCTAGGTGGGTCTGCTGTTCCTGGGTTTGGACTGAAGGCCGGGAAGAGACTGGAAAGGACCAATTCTTTGAAGGCCAATGGCTACTAAATCTGGGAGGCCGTACTTGCAGGAAATCTTTAAACAGCATAGATTTTGCTTTTTCCTCCATCTTTTTGAGGACTTCTGCTTTGTTGCCAAACAGGCTGGTTTAAGGGAACATCCAGTAATTTAACTGACTGGATCTGGCAAGTTTTGCTCCTTAAGCCAAGCACGCCTTTTAAGTACAGACCCAGTGACAGCAGCCCTGCAAGATGCTTCTAGAGAGTCAAAAAACACATTGCAAAGTATGTTTACCAACTTGTTCAGCAGAATGCATTAAATCCTGTAATTCTGTGTGTTCAGCACAGTCAGGAATCATCATATTCTATTTAAGTAGTCCCATAATATGCTGCTGGTACTTTAGCATATGAAACTGGTAATTTAAAGCCCTAATGGCCGAAGTAGCAGTAGTGTATACCTTATCCCATCTGTCCAAGGCTCGTGAATCTCTATCAGAAGGGGTAGGATTTTTGGCAGCAGTAGCCTTAATGCCCTTTGGTCCTTGGGAAATGGTCTCTGGATCCGCAGTAGGATTCTTGATGAGGAACTTGCGAGAGTCAGGTACTCCAATACCGGTCAGATTTTCTAGGAGCTGGAGGTAAGTTTCTGGGGACAGGCTAGATTCCAAGAAGGCATCATCTACAATGCACAAAACAGGAGGAATAGCTAAAGGCCTGTGTCGAGGAAGGAGTAAGAATTCCCCAAGCCTCTTTGGAGTCAGAGTAATCCTGGCTTTCCCAGCAGAAATGCTCCCAGTGTGCAAGGTTTCACTAAAAAGAAAATTCCAGAGGGGAAGCAGAGGGAATGGAATCCTCTGCATCAGAATCCTCATAGGTAAATATGGGAAATTCCTGATAATCAGATGGAAAATCAGTTCTATGTATCAGATGGGGAAGGCTGCTTTCCCTAAAGTAACAAGGTCTTCAGCCATTCTAAGCATTTTTTTTTTTAAGGCATATGGGCCTGACCATGCAGTTTGGATGTCACTTTTCTAGGAGTGGGTCGAGTTTTAGGCCTGGATGAAGACTGAGTCAGTTTAAAATGCAAATCTTTAGGCCTGAATACACCCTCAGAAGCCAGTGCCTGCACAGCGGCTCCGGACCCAATCAAGGTGGAGACATCTGTAGGTTCCATAGTCGAAGCAGCATCTCGTGGCATACTGGACTCTGAATGGGTCTCAGAGGCCTGCGAATCTGAAGTAGCAGGAATCAGGGGCTGCGAAAGTGCCTCAGTGTGTACCTGCGAACTGGCAACTAACTTAACAGAAGTGTCAGCAGTTTTGGACCTATGCGGTTTGCCTGTATCCTTATGTTTTTTCGGAATATTGGTATTCGGATGGCTTACCGAAGCCATTTCTGGATAGTTATACAGAGTACCAAAATAATCTGCTGTAGAACTAGACAATGAATAGTTCAAGGGTCGAATAAGGCAAAAAAGACAGCATGGGACATAGTGGTCTGGGCCCAAGCAAGGAATGCAGTATGAATGAAAATATTTGAGGTATTTGCTTTCCACAGGTAAGACAATTAACTTTTACTGACATTGGTTAAGAGCAAGAAAAAGGATCCCCGATGGGGTACTTAGCTTTTTTGAAGACTTCGGTTCTGAAACTCAAACGAAAATTTCAGGAGTCTGCCGACTGGCACTTGCGAATTGCTTCTGCTTTGGGTACTGCACGACAAGAAAAGACTGATGTAATGGCGTCGGCTGCATGTTTTATTTCCCTGACAACCTGCTGCATGTTTTATACCAGACGACCTGATGTCATGGAAGGAGACAGCATCTGACAGGAATCAAACACTCTGGTATTCAGGCCAGTTGAGGGCTACCTACAGGCAGATAACCCAAATGTATTGACTGCAACAGTGAAACAAACAGAGATGGTCTGACTGTGTAGGTAGAGTGTAATTGCCCATGAACAAACAAGTGCAGCATATATGTTCCTTTATTTGTGAAGTGTGGGAAGATTACCAGCAGGTTAATGGTTTGGTTAATGTTGGCTTCTGACACCACCTTAGGCAGGAAGGAAGCACGGTTATGCAAGGTGACCCTATCCCTTGTGGGAAATAAAATATGGGGGCTTGGAAGATAATGTTTTAAGTTCTTCTAGCAGATGTATTTGCAACCAAGTCCTCAAGGTCAAGAATTTTAAATCACTTTTAGCTGCAGGTTCAAAGGGAGAGTCAAGACTTGCAGTACCAAATTTAAATCCCATTGTGGTACAGGATCTTTGAAAGGAGGTTTAAGCAGAAGAGTACCTTTCAAAAATGTTTTGCTTATTTTGGAGGAAGCCAGGGAAGAATTCTAAAATTCCACATGGAAATTCGAAATGGCGGCGAGTTGGAGTTTTGAGTTTAGCACCCTCACTACATAAACTCCCTAAAAATTCAACAGAATGCATCGGGGCTGACAATGATTCCAACGGTTTCTGCTCTGCCCAACAAAATTTTCCCCATTTATTTCTGTAGAGTTCAGACTTATGGGAAAATAACAATGGAATGGACAGGCAGAGAGTGCATATGTTGCCTGGCTATTAATGGAATTGGAGCAACCATGCAGTCAGTTTGTGGTTCAAGATGTCTGGGTGAATGCTTGGTCAGGTGAGAGGTCTGGAGCTGCATCCAGAATCCAAGGTGGGTACTGAAGAGCAGGCCAAAGGAAGGAGAACCAAATTTGCTGAGGCCAAGTAAGGCACAATGAGGAGGATGTTGCTCTTCAACCTGGCTGATTTCCAAGGAATCTGGGTATTCAAGGAGTCTAGTGCCAATCGTGGAGGACAAAATGCTCCACACCGGAAGTATATCCCTCATTGGTGAGATCTGATCATAAACTAATCTCACTGGAAATCCACATCCCGCCCCCACCCCAAGCAAAAAAGACCATAGTGAAGAACTTCTCTAAAGCAAACTTCACACTACTCAAGACTGGTGTGGTATCCTTCAAGGCCCCTGAGCCAGAGGAAACCACAACCCAAGCTGCGGAAGCCCTTACAAATGCCTTCTATGAACACCTCCAGGACTGCATGGATCAGGCAATCCCAAATAAAACCAAGACTCTTTCCACAAAGGGCAAACGTCCAGTCTGGTGGACCCCAGCCATTAACAAACTTTACAATAAGAGGAGAAAGCTATTACATGATAGAACAAAATCCATAAAAGGGAAGTCACCCCTGATCATTATTAGTAAAAAAATACGAGCACTCATAAAATCAACTAAGGCCAATTTTGATAGAAAAATTGCCATGGATTCAAAGGACAATCATAAGGCCTTTTTCAGCTATGTTAGGAACCTGGGTGGAAACTCCCAGATATGCTCAGAATTAGTCCAAAATGATACAAAAATCATGGAACCCACAGACATTGCCAACATACTGGCAGACAGGTTCAGTGCAAACTTCACCCCCCTCCCCCCCCCCTAAAGGAGAGATAACTATCCCAGCCGAGTGTAGCCTCCCGGACATCTCAAATGCGCAGGTGAAAGCTGCTCTCTCTAAAGCTAAAAACACAGCATCAATGGGACCGGATGGTGTCCCCGGCTGTGTGCTACACGAGCTAAATGAGGAATTAAACCCGCACATAAGGCAGCTGTTTAATCTCAGCCTTACCACAGGATACGTGCCCAAGGAGTGGCGTACGGCAACTGTGGTCCCACTCCACAAAGGCGGTGCCTCAACGGACCCTGGTAATTATCGCCCCATAAGCTTAACAAGTCTAGTCTGCAAAGCTATGGAGAGGATCATAATGGAGCTCATAAACAAAGATATAGGGGACTTGCAGACATTGGACCCGACCCAGTTTGGCTTTGTCAAGGGAAGATCATGCCTTTTGAACTTGGTTGACTTCTTCGAAACAGTCACCAAGGCCATTGATGAGGGAAAGGCAGTCCATACAGCCTACCTTGACCTTGCAAAGGCTTTCGACACAATACCCCACTCTGGTATTGTAGAAAAACTTACCAGCTTAAATGTAAACCCATATGTCACAAGATGGGTTGCAAACTGGCTTAAGGACAGAACCCACAGGGTTAGAGTTGCTGGCGCTGTGTCAGACTCCAAGCGGTCACAAGTGGTGTCCCACAGGGCTCGGTCCTTGGCCCCTATTCTTCGGCATCTACTTCTCAGAAGTACAGGCCAACATGGGAGGACTTTGGCTGACAAAGTTTGCAGACGACTGCAAACTGGCGCCATAGTGGAAAGTGCATCGGACACGGATATCCTTCAGAAGGGACTCACGGAAACAGATAGCTGGTGCCAGAGCCATGGCCTGAAGTTAAACGCCAAAAATGTATAGTCATACCCTTCGGAAAAACAAGGTAACCCCAAGCTACCATATAGGTGGCAATCCACTAAGCACAGAAGAGGTTATCAGGGACCTGGGGACCCAGGTTGACAGTGGCCTTTCTTTTGACACTCACATTGCTAAAGTGGTTAGAAAGACCTTCTACATTGCCCACCTGATCATGAAGGGATTCACATCCAGATCTAGTGAGGTCATTGTTCCCTGTACTCTTCACTTATCAGACCAATGATAGAGTACAATGCCCCATTCGGGATGTATCTCACCCGACATCTGCAGCAATTGGAGAGACCCCAAAAGTTCCTCACCAAAAGGATAAAGGGACTCCAAAATCTGTCATATGCTGCCAGATTGAAGAAACTCCAGCTCTATTCAGTCGCATACCGTCTGCTCAGAGGTGACATGTGCCTGACATACAAGGCCATGTCCAACCCGAATTAATGGACATGCTCCACCTCAAAAATCCAAATCCACCAAAACCACTAGAGCAAGCGACTTAAACCTTAGCACGGATATAAATAGGACGTGCTGGAGGGATAGATTTATCACTCAGAGACTCCCTATGCTGTGGAATAAAATCCCGGTCCATGTGAGGCAGAGCACCTCGCTGACTCTGTTCAAGAGAAATCTAGACCTGTGGATGGGAGATCGTAGGTTTACCCCAGGAATCATCTCTGTGTCACTGCTGGACAGAGGCACAACAAACTAATGGGCACAGTATTTTTTCATATAAAGGGTGGCGTAAGCCACAATAATTTGGGCTAGGCTTATAAATGCCTTAGGGCAGATAGCCTAGTATAAACCTATGAAACCTATGAGTACAGCATCCCTCAGTGACTCCCAGAGTGGAAGAACTATTACAAAGAAGCTGCTGCCCTTTAGGGAAGATGTAGAGAACAGCAAGGCTGGCCCCACTGATGGGAAATCATGTTCGTCACTTTGAGAGACCACTCATGAGGCAGAAAGATGGACCTGCTCAGTCTATTATCACGTTGGACTTCCTCAGAATGTACATTGCAAATAAAATGCAGGTGGAGTAATCACCCATTGCCACACCCTCAGGGCTTTGACACAGGGGGTAAGATTTGGTGGCCCCTTGTTTGTTGAGCTACAAAACCATTATGCCATTTGGATCACAATTATTCCAAGATGGTGACAGCCTTTGAATTCTTGCAACACCAAAAGCACCGCTGCCATTTCCAAAACATTGATATGCAAGTTGGCCTCTTCAGGGGGACCAAGTGCCTTGTTCAGTCTAACCCAGAAAATGCCCCCTATTCTGTTAAGTCTCTGTGGGGACTATGGCCTTGGCCCGAGTGAGAATGAAAGGATGACCTTGCAACTGTTGTGACTGCATCCACCAGGAAAGATGCTGTTTGCATACCTGGGTTATCTGTCTACACAGCTTGAGAGAGAATTGACCTCCGTTTGTGGCATCCATTGCAGAATTCTCATGTGACATCTTGCTAAAGCAGCTAAGACTATTGCTGTGGACACAGCCTAGGGCTTGCAGAATCAACTGGGCTGAAATTCTAGTACTGGAAATTTTATTGACCTGAATTCTTATTGCTTGCACTCTCGAAAGGGGAAGAAATGCTACCATACTGTGCTGAATATTGCGCCTATGAATTCCAATGACCCAGCTGGTGTAATTTATGGTTATTCCAAGATTTGAACAAGTCTGCAACATTGTCTCGTGCTTGTACCAGTTGATGCCTGGCTCATTACTGCCCCAACCAGTTGTCCAAATATGGAAATACCCAGAATCCTTAGTCTTCCAAATATGGAAACACCTAGAATCCCTACAGTCTTAAGTGAGCTGCCAATACTGCCATGCAACTGAACACTAGGGCTGTGGGGAGGCCAAAAGGCAGTGCTCTGAACTGGTAAAAGTCTCCCAAGCAGGAGGTGCAAGTACCTTCTGGATAGTCTGTTCAAGATGCAAAGCATCACAAAAACGAAATCAAGCACATCCAGTATTCCTAGCTCAGAAAGGTTAGAATGGTCTGAACCATGACCATCTGGAACTTCAACAGATTTGTTCAACACAGACCTAAAAAATGGTCCAGTCCCCCGTTTGCTTAGGCACTAAAATTATTCAGTAAGTTTTGGATTGTATTTGTTCTGGAGGGACCTCTTCGATGACTTTTCTAGTAGCTTCTGTATTTCCAGTACTACTGCTTCCCCTCTGACTGGGTGGATAATCAGGGATTTTCCTGGGCAATGGGGGTTGAGGGAAAGGGAATACCTCTGAAAATTATTCTCTGCACCCAGGTATCCTTTATGTTTAGCCAGGTTTCCTGATGTACAGAAAAGCAACCCCCACTGCCTCCACAGGAAGGTAATCAGGCCAATATTTAGGAGAGCTGGAAGTGTCTGTCGGAAAAGTTCTCTACACCCTCAGTTTTGCAGGCCTTTGCTACAGGGGTGATTTCTGCCATTAAAAATCGCTCTCCCCTCTGTGGGAATTACCTCCATTGTGTCCTAGAAAGGACTCAGCGACTTCCTGAACATCTTTTGACCTTCCCATGGGTTCTTGGAAATGGTCCGTTGAGGGTTGAAAAACACATGCCCACTACAGATAGGTTTTTCCGTCTCACACCTGGAGAGAGCACATCTTACTGCAGGAGCAAAGCAGTCAGAGCACTGGAAAAAATATGCCTGAAAGGCTCTGCAAAAATCACATGTGCAACCCTTGAGGCACATTCTGCAGCATGCCAGATACGCCTCATGGATGAATTCACAATAGATTGAAGGGTAGCAAACTGAGGCCACAAGTTTGACGCTCTGCAGTACTGGCCCCTGAAAGGAAACGTAAAAGTGCTTTAATCAAGTCCCTTTGTGATCTCGAAGTGTGCAAAGTAGTTCAGTGACTGGACAGCAAATGTCAAAGCATAAACTTGCTTCCCCAAATCTGACCACTGCCCTAGATTCTTTATTAGGGGGATGGACAAACTTTTCTGCGAGTTCCTTCTTTGTAGCTGCTTCCATGACCATTGCACAAACAGTACTCCCTTACTCCGTTCTCTTCCTACTAGTGGAGCCAGAATCCAGTCAGATTTCTTGGGGATTGGCTCAATTATATTGGGTTCCTTCCATGCCTGCTTAGACATGGAATCAATGAGGTAATCAGTGGGCAGTGTGACCCAGGAGGTAAATGGGCCAGTCCCAAAAGCATCCAGAAAGACTCCGGAGCTGGGTTACGGGCAGACCAACCACCTGTTTAAGGCTCTCAAGGATGTCTCCAAAGATGTCATCTAGTGGTGATTAGGGAGACCCTTCTGCCTCAAGGTCAATTCCTATTGCACATCTTCCTAATGACTTCAGTGGGTTGCTCCAGAGAAGTACCAGAAGATATGACAATACCTGGCTGGGTGGTCTGGAAGCTATGGGCTGGCTGTCCCAGTGGTGTAGAATAGAGGATCACAGTGCAAAGTCAGTGGAGATATCACAGGTGGATCAGAGGGGGAAGGACCCCCGACACGCTGCAGCAGAGAAAACCCTCTTCACAACCTTTAAGGCAGACCACTCTGGACAGAAGGAAGCCAGAGCCAAAAGCTCAAGTTTGCCTACCTCTTTCCACTCAAGAGCTATCCACCCAAGACGGAAGCAGAGCTGTCCCAACAACAAAGCTCAGAGGAAAGAAACTGCTCCTAAAACCTCTAGTCAGTCCTATTCTCTTGGACCAGTCCTGGAAGTTCCAGCTCAGCCAGCCATCTGGCTCCAAAGAAACCAGAACCAGTGCACTCAGTAACAGCTGGATACGAAAAGAAAGTTCTCTTTGGAGCAGACACAGAAGGGCCCGGAACTCTCAGATCCAAGGACCAACACCACAGGTTGGGTCAGAGGGAGGTGTTGTAGTAGCTGGACATTGTTCCTGACTGATGGGGTAGGAACCAAGACTGCCTTCTGAAAATGCTCCATGATGAATACTTCCACATCTGCCTCAGGTGAAATTTCTGAAGGAACGAGAGGACACCACTAAAGGGGACTTAAAATGCCACTCAAGAAAAGGGGAGGGCACCCTGGCCAGTACCAGATCTACACAGAATGAATACAGTGCAAGGAAATGGCTTTGGACCCGGGGACTTCAGATCCAAAGAGTCTTGTTGGATCAGATGTTGGACTAGAAAGATACTTGCTTGGATCTGAAGAAAGGATCACAGAAGACATGAAATCCAATTTCCCTCTTCGGCTTAGAGGACAAAGAATTCACATCTGGACCTTTCTGAAGTGTCCCCAACTTTCACTTTAGGAGGCTGAACTCCAGATAAAGCAGAGAATAGAATTAGCAACATATCCTTTAATATTAAATTTGTTTTTCAAAGCTCATGGATTAAAACCATGACAAATATTGCACTCCTGATCTAGGTGTTCTGCGCCTAAATATAGGCAGAGTGTGGGCATCTGGGAAATGTATTTTATGCCCACATCTTTCACATTTCTTGAATCCTCTGTCAGACAATAAAAAACATTATATCAAGATTACTGGAAACAAAAAAAAAACTTGTAGCCAACAGCAAGCTTAAAAACCAGCAAAGGTAAGGTAATAAGACAGACAAATCAAGGCAGTAACCCTAGTCAGGAAAGGATAAACAGGGTAGCAAAGGCCCACCAACGATGGTAGCAGCAAATACACTAGCAAGTGTACAAAACAAAATAAAAGTTTAGTAATGGCAGCAGAGAGACTAAGATTAAAATATTTTAAAAACTTTCTGTAAATGCTAGTGTGTAGATGCTAGCATTTAATCCATCTGTCAAGTACTTTACTTATCTTGGACCAAACTGCCAGAGAAGCAGTCAACCACATCTAGTTGCAAAAGTGGAAAATGAGATCTGGGGAAGTTAGGCATGGTGCATTATGGGTAGGAAAGCGAGAGTTTGATTACCACGAGCTAGAGTTACGGCAGAGCTGGATCAGAGTGTCTGATCAGAACCCATATGTTCAGTAATGGAAACGTATCAGATTTATAAGCAAGTGAAGCTTGCACAACTGTAATATATACTCATTCCCACTGCTGCAGTAGCATTTTATGCTACATGGGTTGATTAACAAAGCCTATCCAGTCTGGGAGGAGAAAGGATATGGATCCAGGAGCCCCTGGAAAATAAGATTCAGGACTGGTTTTACAAGATGACCGAATAATGAATCTAGTCTGTAATGGCTTGTGAAAGGTATAATACAGGGGAGGATTTAGCTCTAAAATACTTCTACAGCCTACCCATTTCCAATATGGCACTGAAGACAAGGACCTCGTAGAGTCTTGATACTCCTGAACATGGTTTACCAGATGAACATAAAAAGCAATACTAAAGGACAACCATCTGAAGTGGTCCCATTTCGACACTGTTGGTTCTTTTAGCCCCATTATAAAAGAAATAGCTGATCAGCATTTCCAAGCTACTTTTAGTTAAGCTTGTATACCCAGACAGCTCAGATACAGGGTAAATAGAAACCTCACACCCTGGTTCTGATGATCAGGACAGACTATAAAAAGAAGTTATGTACCTACCATAACGTTCCATGTTAGTTGTCTTCATCTCGCCTTCCTTCTTGCTGGTTGGGTTCGGAGCCGATCCTCTGCTCAGACTCTGCCATCTTCAATAGCTTTTGAGCTGTTTACTGGCTCGAGGCTACCCCTTATCCCATAATGCCTAGCAATAGCTACCCAGATCTCGTTTGAAATAGCCAACTCCAGACATAACATAATAAATCAGTCAAGAATCAGTTGACTATACCTGCCATATTCTCAAGTCAAAAAAGGAAACAAAAACACACAGCCAGTGAAACAGAAAAAAAATCCTCTCGATCCACTAGGACGGGGGATGGAGGGTGGGACGCAAGAAGGAGATGAAGACAACATGGAACGTTATGGTAGGTACATAACTTCTTTATGTTTAGTCCATCTTGCCTTCGTTCTTGCTGGTTGGGACAGCATCCCTAGCACCTAAAAACCTGGGTGGCTCAGTGGAACAGACTCTTCAGAACAGTGGAACCAAAGTCTGCTCTGCTCCTGGAGTCCATATCCAACTTGTAATGAGAAATAAAGGTATGAGGGTTTGCCCATGTGGCAGCTGCACAGATGGAATCCATAGGCACCCTAGACTTGAAGGCTACAGAGGTGGCCAAGGCCCTAGTAGAATGGCCCTTTCGGTTTAGTAGGCAATTGTTTGTTCCTTAACTGACAAAATGAAAGAAATAGTGCGACAACCATCTGGACAAGGTTACCTTGGAAACTGGGAGACCTTGTCTGCCCAAGGCGCAAGAGGAATAGTTGGTCCTATTTCCTTACTTTAGTTCTATGCAGGTAAAAACACAATTGCCTATGAACGTCTAATTGGGCCTATGAACGTCATATTGGTGTAGTTTGTATTCTGCCTTGTTGGTATGATTAAGGAAAAAGACAGGAAGATCTATAGATTGGTTTAAATTACTTTTTCAGCAGACTTTAGGGAGAAACGAGGGATTAGTCCTCAGAGCAACCCTATCCTTATGAAATACCAAGTATGGACGACTAACACATAGCGCCTGAAGTTCGGAAACACATCTGGCTGAAGTAATCGCCACCAAAAAGAGAGAGTCTTCCAAGATAGGAACTTGACAGAGCAGGATGCTGCTGGTTCAAAAGGGGGCAGAACCAAGGAAATTAGGACTAAATTAAGGTTCCAAGGAGGAGGGGGATCTCTCACTGGAGGCCTAAGAGTTGCCCCTCTCAAAAAAGCTTTACGTAGCTTATGAGACAATGTTATAGTGTGAAAAACCAACATGAAAGTTAAAAATGGCCACCATTTGTACCCTGATCGTAGAAGCAGCAGACCCGAAATGAAACAGTTGAGCTAGGAATTCAAGATTGTGGACTGGGGCTGAAAAGGAATCCACATTCCTAGTCTTTGCCCAACAAGAAAAACATTTCCATTTACTAGCATAAGTTTTCCTCGTAGACTTGAGGACACGATAATGTCACGAACTGCTGGGAAGCCTGGCTAAGGTTGGAAGTGGAGCAACCAAGCTGTGAACTGGAGAGTTTTGAGGGATTGATGCAACCCGCCTGATTGATTAACCAGGAGGTCTGGAACTGGGTCCAGAGTCCAGGGTTGATAGAGAAGTTAACGGTGCAGGAACGGGAACCATATCTATCTGTAGAGGCCAGTAGGGAGCAATGTGGATCATTTTGCAACCCAACGATATCACTTTCTGTTTAAGTTTTAGTATCAGAGGGAAGGGAGGAAAGGCATAAAGAAGTCCCTGGGGCCAATCGTGGACTAGTGTCTCTGGGTGTGTGACCCGGAAGCAGAAGGGAATAGTTGCTGCATTTGCTGTTGAAGGGGGGTGACAGATCACAGCAAGGCTGTCCCCATTTGCGAAAAACAAGATTCGCAACTACCTGATTCAGAGACCACTCGTGAGGCATTAGAATAGCTCTGCTGAGCCTGTCCGCTATGATGTTGGATCTTCCAGGGATGTGCGCCACAATCAGAAAACATTGGGAGGAAATCATCCACTGCCAAAGTCAGAGTGATTCTCGACACAGGGGGTAGGACCTGGTTCCGCCCTGCTTGTTGATGTACCACACCACTGACATGTTGTCAGTTTGAATAGCAATGGTCCCAGGAGGAAGCGTTTTGAAGGGCTTGCCAACGCCAGGAGCACGGCTCATTTCCAGGAAATTTATGTGCAGATGGTACTCGTGAGGTTACCACGTGCCTTGGACTGTCCTGCCAGATAATGCCCCCACCCCATCAGGGAGGAGTCTTGTCACTGTGGCTACTGGAGGGGGTTGTATGAAAGGTCTGCCCTGAGTAACTAGTGGGGAGACCATCCACCAAGAGAGATGCCTTTTGCATGCATCCGTGATCATGATTTTCTAAGCCATGGGTAGCTCTTGGAAAGAACACCGAAGAATCCCTCATATGAAAGCGCGCCAGTGGGATTAGGAGAATGGCTGCTGCCATGGAACCCAGAGTTTGAAGGACGTAGCTGACTTGGATTATGTTGATCTGCATCTGAACCTGTACCTGCTGACGAATTGCAGACACCCTTTCTGGTGGTAGCCTTGCAAACATATCCCTTGTGTCCAAGTCTGCTCCTATGTAAATGACAGATTGACAGGGAAACCAGGCAGATTTCGAAATTTATTGTGATGCCGAGCTGTGAGCAGATTGTAATTGTGTAGTCCCGTGCTTGTATGAGTGGATGCCTGGTGGTAGCAGTAAGGAGCCAGTCTAGATACAGAAACACCTGGAATCCTTGATGCCTCAGGTGAGCCGTGACCACTGCCATACATTTGGTGAACACCCTGAGGGGTGTGGTGAGACCAAAGGGCAGAGCTCTGAACTGATAATGACTGTCTCAGCCGGAAGCGAAGATATCTCCTGGAGCGCCTGTCCATCTTTATATGGTAGTATGCGTCCTAAATATCTATACAGCACATCCAATTGTCCTGATCCAGAAAGGGTAGAATGGACTGTAGTGTGACCATCCGAAACTTTCTTTGCTTAGACCTGTTTAGCCTGCTGAGATCCAGAATCCGTCTCCAGTCCCCTGTCTTTTGGTACTAAAGAACCTTGAGTAAGTTCCGTATCCATGTTGGTCTGCCGGGATTTCCTGGATGGCTCTTTTCTAGCAGTTTTGAAACTTCTATTACTGCTTGCTCCTTCAGATTGGGTGGAACATCTGGGAAGGTCTTCCTTGACTATAAAGGGGGGTTGATGGAAGGGAATTTTGTAACCTCCGGATACAACGGACTATACCCATCTGTCTTGTGTTAAACTTTGCCAGGCTTCCCCCGACTGTCTCCAGAAATAAGTAGCCAGGCAACCCTTCAGGGATGCTGAAAGGGCTCAGAGAAGGATTCGCTGTTGCCCTGGTTCTGCTGACCCAGTCTGCCACGAGGACAGTGTCTATTGTTTCCCCCCTCTACCTCTGGAGGAAATATCACTACGTGTGTCAGGCAAAACTCAGAGATTTACAGAACCACATCTTCCCACTTCTGACCCTTGGGGTAGGGCCTAGAGGGAGTGGAAAAACGGACTCCCATGGCAGAGAGAGTCTTGCCTTCTTGCTCACACCTAGTCAAAGTATCTTTCACCTGTGGTCCAAAAAGAAAGGAAACATAAAAGGGAGTGTTGAAGGATGCTCGAAAGGGTTCCGCAAAGTTACACAGCTGCATCCAGGCAAGCCTCCTAAGGGCCACCCCGGTACCAGCGGCTCTACTCACCCCATCGGCTGCATAGAAAATGAGCCTCATGGAGGAGTTAACAGAATTAAGCGTCGCTAGCTGGGAAGCTACCTTGGCTTGTGCTCCCTCAGCTGTTGGATCTTGGAGGGTATCTCAGATTTAAGGAGATCCCTTAGTCAGGTAAAATGGCACATGTAAGTTCAGTGACCTCAGAGAAGGTCGCTGAAGCGAACATTCACTTCCCATATCTGGCCATCGTCCTAAACTCCTTGTTAGGGGGATGGACAGACAGAGGTCTCCGCCAACTCTTTTTTGGTGGCTGCTGCTACCACCATAGCATTAACAGGGACACCTTTCGAAAGGAACTGCTTATCCTGGAGTGCTGTAATAAATTTACTAGGTCTCCTCGGAGTTGGTTCCACTGTATCCGGAGCTGACCAAGCCTTTCAAGCCACCACTGTCATAAGTGGATCGAAAGGGGGAGACACCCAGGAGGTGGAAGGTCAGGAACCGAAGGCATCCAGAAATAGACCTCCTCAGAAGGGGCTAGGGGATTCCAGTTCCCCCTCTGCTTAAGCATTTCTAGGATGTCAGAGAAGGAAACATCTTCAGAGGAGGATCTCTGGGACCCTTCCGAATCATCTCAGTCTGCATCAGAAATGACAGACTCGGGGGACTCAATAGTCAATGTGCTTCCTCTTACACATTTTCTTCCGAGGGGGCTCGGAGTGAACAGAAGAGGAGGAAAGTGGGGTGTCCTGGAGCATCGGTTCCCTACACTTGGGGTCTGGAGGAGGAGCACAGGTTGGCACAGTCACTACAGGGGACGGAGCCGGTGGGGCTGATAGTGGAGCTGACTCAGGGGACAGCACACTCCGCATGACATCGAAGTCCCTGCCATGATGCAGAGAAAGCTCTGGTTCCAAAGAAACAGAAATCTCTCTCCGCACTGAGGGAGACTGCTCAGAGGCCGATTTAGGAGCAGAGCTCACCTGCGCCAAAGCTCAGAGAGAACGGGGTCGGACAAGGGTCCGATGCCACTTGTCCCCTCAGAGCAGACAAGGGAGCCCCAGTTCCCAGATCCCTCGATGGACGGCACCACAGAGAGAATCTGAGCAGACGTCGGAACCGAAGGAGATGAGTTATCTGAGCTGACTGTTCCACTACTCGAACCCAAATGAACTCAGACTCAGAACTCAATGGAGTCGGAGGAGGAACATCGATAGAAGTGGATGGAGGAGGAACATCGATAGAAGTGGATGAAGCAGATACCCGTTTAGGAGGGCTGCACAACAATTTGGCTAGTGTCTGCGACTTTAGCAACCTACTGACCACTCTGTCCACATTGTGATCTAATAGCCTAGAGGATCGAGAGGAGTGAGGATCGGTGACTACACTCACTCTGAAGTAAAGGAGACAGAGGAGCCGAATGCACAGATTCTAGTGAAAGGGACCTCAGCCTCTTGTGGCTCCACGACTGCTCTAAAGCCTCTGATGGAGCAAATGGGGAGATTTGTTCCAGCTGGCACCGACAAGACAAAGTGGAAGGTAAATCCTGAACCGAAGACTGCTCCGAACTTGGAGCCGACGGCTTAGTGGGTTTAGGGGATTTCACAGGCTGTGAGCTCTTGGCCAGTGAATCCTGGGGTTTTAAAAGACCCTTAAGAATAAGCTTATTCGTACGGTCCTGCAAGACTCTTGGACTAAAGGCATGGCAAATAGAACAAGAGTCCTGCAGATGCACGGCGCCTAAACAATAGACGCAAGAAGTGTGCCCATCTGTCAGACATTTTCTGACAGCATGAGTCACACTTCTTGAACCCAGAAACCTTGGATTCCTTTGACATCCTTGAAAGTAGAAGAAAAAAAAAACATAACCAGAAGCAATATACAGTCTATAAAGAACACACTACTATAAATACTATAGCTAAAGGTTTTAAGATAATAGGAAAGCCTCTAACTTAAACAGCTAGCCTATAAGAGAAAAGGCAGAAGGAAAGTCTCTAACTTAAGAGTAACCAGACAAGAAGAGGTAGGGGAAGCTAATCAACCATCATAAAACAAGACCATTGTTAATAAAATACTAGAAGGGTTGAATTCTAGTGAAGTTGTACAAAAACTTTATACGAGCCTGAGCCAGAAAAACGACACCTCGCAGCTGAAGCGGCAAATGAGATCAGGGTAGCTATCGCTAGGCATTATGGGATAAGGGGTAGCCTCAAGTCAGTAAACAGCTCTCGAGCTATTGAAGATGGCAGAGTCTGAGCAGAGTTGGAGCAGAGGATCGGCTCCGAACAAAACCAGCAAGAACGAAGGCGAGATGGACAACTTATTAGATCAACAGCCTTGATTCACAATAAGCTCTGAAACAACCTTTGGCATGAATGAGGAATTTGTTCATACCTTTTCCCTATGGAAGGCTACAAATGGTTCACCCACCATGAGAGCTTGGAACTTTGGTACTAGTGTCAGAGCATATTTTTCATGTACTGAATTTGCTTGATGTGCAGGTTCAGAGATGTGGTTAACACTTCCTGCACAAACTTAAAATGTCCAGGGAAGGAGCAACCCATATCCATGGTGGTCTCAGGTGAAACTCTTCAGGAACTCTTACTAAAAACATACAAATGTAAGATCTATGGTTAGACATGATGAAATGGCCAAACTAGATGTACCTTGATAGGAGTACAAAAGGCTAGAGGCTGGCCATATTTCAGCAGTGCATGAACAATCCCTGACAGGGTCCTTCCTGGTTTGTGCCCAGCTAGTCACCAACTACAAAAATCTTTCCACCTCTCCATATAAAAAAGTTCCACTAGGGTTTCTTGCCTCCTTTAGTACCTGTTGCATGTCCCATGAAGACAGGTGCCTAGAAAAGTATTGGAAGGTGTTAGTTGATGTTAGAGATTAGTGTGCACCCTTCATTCCTGGCTTCTGAGTAGGTCCAGCTTGTGATAACTGCCTTTAGCCAGTTCCCAAAGGGCAAATCAATACTACCCAAGCAAAAAAAAATGAATATATATAAAAATATGAAAATTTATGACAGTATAAATCACATATGAGCAATCAAACCAAATAAATTGGAGGCCACCGATTTGCAAAAATTAAAAAGTTACTAATGGAGACACTCTGGAAGTTCTTCCTAAACAAACTTACTCAGATTTGAAAAGTCAAGAAACCTTCATAAACTGGAGTCAAATGACAAGAATTTTGCTTTGTGTAACATCTAAATGACATCCTACTGCCCATATACAACTAAAGAAGTTTAAAAACAAATCAGAGCACATACATATTTTGAATATTTTTTATATTAAAATGCCCATTCAGCCTTGTTTGCCCAATCCAATCCGACCTTCCAATTGGTTAATGTCAACGACTCCAAACTTTGACAAACTTTGGAAATCCTTACATGGACAGAAAATATGTTTTTGGAAAGTGGCTACAATTTACAGCATCAGTGTTCAACAAGGTCCACTGTAATAGCAGTGAAATTTACACCTACTGTAACAAGATAAATATCTAACAATTTACTGCTTTTAAGTGAATGCATCATCATATTTTTTATTAAAACAGTTGCATAATACTTGACATGTTACTCATGTCTGATTAAGTCCAAGTTCTTTGGGACGAAAGTGCTAAACTGAGGATTACACATTTTAAATACTTTCTGGTTCCCAGAACATTAGTCTCCAGTTAGCATTTTTGCTTATATGAGCAATCATCTCTTCAGCAGTACCATGCAGAGGTCCAACACCAGAGTGGCTGTGTGGCCCATAAAGTTTCAAGTTTAATAGCTTGAATGCAGCATCCACTCAACCCACCCACCACCACTTTTACTCATGGGATCAAGATGTCACAAACGGTAACAATCTACAGTCCCAAGTGGATAGTCTTGCCAAGGTTCTTCCATACCACACATACTTACGGCCAGTTAAGTGTGCACCTACTGTGCATCTTTGAAATATAGGAAGAAACTGGAGCACCCAGAGAAGCTCTATTCAGCCACAAACACTGTACATAAAGCACTCCAGCAGAGAACAGAACCAGAAAACCTTACTGTGAGGCAACACTACCAGCTGCACCACTGTTCTGCCCATCAGAATATGACTAGACACACCTAGAGGCATCATTAGGATGCAAGTTAACTCAGGCAAGCAAAGACTACATTAATGCAAATTTACCCTGGCCTTTATTTTAAGCACAAGGGGAAAAAATGGTCAATCTCAGAGGTTATAGGACATCCCCCTAAATAAGTGCACTTGTGCCTGCCCCATGGAAAGACTCTCCAGAGAACACTTTGGTGACAAAAGCAGCAGCCGAAATGCAGCAACATTCAATAACATGATTAGCAGAGTTTGCGGATCTCAAGACAGTTTCAGATACAGAATGGGTGAATACAATTGCAGGAAAAAAAAGTTATAGGAGTAAAAGCAATTTTGTAAAATTCGAACAAGCACTTTCCTGCAGATCCAGAGGAACAAGCTTGAGCAATCGCACATAATATAACCAAAGCAGGTCATGGAAATCAGAACAGTTGCACCAACTAGACAGAAGTATTAGCAAGACCTGAAGGCCAACACTGCAAAACTGAGAATACTAAAAACAGCCCTAAGAGTCGTGTCCCAACTAGTAATGCAGAAAACTGAATTGGACAGCAAAATTTAGGAAGTTGATGAAAAACAACAAACAGAAATACAATACAATGATGCCATGTGGGGGGCACACAAACTACAGCAGCCCAGGGTCACTTTACACAACGAAACTCTGGTGAGGGATAGTGCAATTCATTACTTGGTGAGGGAAGACACCAAGCAGCCTGGTAAGCTTGGATTGCTGAGCAGTTTTAATATCTGTGGACCTACAGGACTGACCCACTTATCTAAATCAGACTACATACATTTTACACAACTGTGCACATTCCTAAAGGAGACACCAGCTATACAGTATAGAATAGCATCAACACCCATGTAAAACAAGTTTGTTTTTCCTCTCCATTTCAATGAAGTAGAAGTCAAGGCTTTATTACTTTGTTTTTGCTGAAAATTGGCATTGCCCAGTCTGACTTTCCCAGTAAAGAGAGGCCCAGGGAGAAAAGCTCCATTTGTTTACACTGCATTATATGCTTCATTCCAGTAGTAGCAGTAGATACATTTCTATTTACATTTTTATACATGCAGTAGTTAGATTTATACATTCTAAACTTTAGAGATAGAAAGAGAAAGCCCACATGCCAACTTAATGGATTATAAAGGCAGTAGTTGCATACAAACTTGTCATTTCAGTGAGATTGAGAGTAAATTTATTAAACTCAACCTGGTGATGAGCATTTGAAAGACCAGGACTGCTTGTTTAAGCAGTGGTTTAAAAGTACCAGTTGAGTTTTGTAGGGATACTATCCCAGAGTTTTAGCAACATATTGAGAGTAGAGTGTCTCCTGTAGCATGAGCTTTGAGGGAAATCTGTTACTCAAACAGAGGTCCCTTGCTGGACAGTAATACTTTAGTGCAGGGCAGAAGTGTGTGTGCTGTCAATTGTAAATGTGTTAGTTGTGCAGTTCAAACCAGTTTACTTGCTTTAAACTGACAGAGGTGGGTGCTAACAAGGAGATTAATAGCAAATTGCAAGTCCCATGAGAGATATTGGTAGCAAACTGAGCTATTTGGTTGTAGCAGGGGAAGAGTACTGTAAGTTTGTTAGGCTAGGAGCAGTGCATAACAGTTGGCAGTAAGGTGGTGGTGACAAGTTTTTCTTGCAGTATCTCTAAGGAATCCATTAATCTTACAAAGGAAGCCTAGCTTCTCATGTGTAGATTTAATGGTGTACAGTTCATGCACTATCCTTTAGGAAGACAGCAGTGCAACAGAAAGATGTAAAGGGTGTACCGATGGGGGAAGAGAAGGTAATACAAGCTTAATAAATGCAATTTATAAACTCTCTCAAACTAATGCATCTCCACAAACAGAACTGTTTACCAATACAGCACAATTACTTTTTCTTAATCAGTTTCAAAATCTATGTACTATTACATCAAGGGGGTCTCCACTGATATTATCCCATGCCTAGGGGCTAACCCTGTTAAAGTAAGGTCCTTCACATGTCTAGCTAGACTACTGCAGACATCACTGTGGTCATACTTGACATTTGAAACTATTCCACATCAGCTGTAATGTTCTGTAAAGGCACTCATTTAGAAGCAGGATAGTCTGGGACACCAACAGAATTGCAAGCAGGACAAAGGAATACAATCTTCCCATCAGGAATGGATTTCTGTTATGCTGCAGGAAAACAATCTAGTTACATCATCTCTTATGAACAGCATATTTAACAGATTCAGAAGGCAAATAGGACTGGAAGTGTTTGAAAAAATAGGGAATGACTGCTGGAATAGAGGTTAATAAAACTAAACTCCAAGAACATAGGGGCTTCAGTACAATTACAGGGCCCATAGAATTTCAAGTCCAGAAGTTACAGCAGTGATTAGAAACCATCACACTTGCCTTTGTGCAGTCTGCTGTGCAGAGTCCACACATCTCCCCATATCTGTGCAGGTTGAAGGCACTTTCACACACTAGAAAGATGCACTGAAAGAAATGGCACCACTCCATACTGCCCATAGGTATGCATGCCTACAGTAAACCTGTACACATTTAGAGTGCCCTGCAATAAGCTAGTATCCAGTTGGGTATTAGTTCCTCTGGCTTCTACCCAGTGTACTCTAACTTCAGGATCATGGCTGTGTGTGTAACAGGGTAATCAAAAATGAATTTCCTTTCAGAATCTCTGGACACAATTGACCCAGATATTGTATAAAATGGCACAAGGGTCAACTCCCAAATAATTTCACTGCGAATTGGAGTCTTTAATTGAAGTACATTGTACAAAGAACTTTGTTGCGTATAAAGTTCTAGTCAAATAAATGCCTGCCTGTGCTTGAAATTACTTTTTAACCCTTCCCCCAGAGTTGCCCTTGTACACCGTGGACCATTTACAAAGTTGGCCACTGTCCTCTTGACCAGACTACACTGTATATGCCAGTTAGTCTTCCTAGCTGACAAGTTTCTGCATTCAGGAAATAAAAGGAAATATGTTGGACTTTGTATTGGCAATAAGCTGATTAGCCTGTTATAATTTGACCCGCGAATGGAAGCCTGCTATGCTCCCTACCCTACCCCAATTCTCATCCACCTCTATTATACTTCCTACACACACTAAACTTGTGAATCATTCCCCAACCCTCCCAAACAACCTATCACACACGTGTTTTTTTTTTGTTTTTTTAAATTCCCAACTTCCATTTAATCTTTTAGCACCATTCCCCAGCTACCTCTCCACCATACTGCTTGCACTGTATACATTCATAGGTGCTGTTCAGGAGGAGTGAGACTACTCTACATTGTATTTTCTACTTTTCCCAAAGAAATCCTCACTACTTCCCATTTTACCTACATTCTCGTATTCTAGCCTTTTAAACCAGAGGATTCTACGACAACCTAACTTCCTTCACTGAAAATTTTCTTACCCACCATCTCACTTTCAGACAACCAAAATATCCTTCTACCCCACAACTTTTTCCTTCTTAATCCCTACTTCCCCACAACTTTTTCCTTCTTAATCCCTACTTCCCCCACTACTTGCCAACATACCAATCCCTTTAATCATGTTACTACCCTGCGCATACTCTACTAATGGGCCAGCCATGACCAATATCTCCAACTATTCCACCCACCTATTTATACTTATTAAAACTATCCACACATTGCACCAAACCTATTACATGCCCTGCACCTTTACTCCAAATACAGACAGATTAACTCCATTTCAACTCAAAGCAAAATTAAGTGGAAAATACTATCCAAAGGGTATCAATTCCCCAACAAACTAGTGATTTTTTTTTGAGACACATTCACACTAATCTTGGCCTCACCTATGACAAGGATCAAGATAATTCTTCCACACACTACTCTAACCCTACAATGGTCAACTCCCAACACCAGTAATCTAACTTTTCCCCTGCCATATACGTTAGAAGCCTAAGAAATAAAACTGAACTGCAAGCCTGGATTACCGAACATAAGCTTGATGTTCTCACGAACTGAAACTTGGTTTAAACCCATTATAAACTCCAAAGTTACACCTCCCGGCTATAATATCTGTAATGATATAAAGAGGAAAGGTGGTAGTGTTTCTTTACTATTTCCCTAACCACCACATTTCCACTTACAAACCAACAAAATTCAGCAGAACTTACTTTACTGAAATTAAACACATTACTGTTCTTTACAGCCCTCCTGGCAACACAGCTACAATGGAATATAATTTACACTAGTAATCCATAATTGTACAAGAAATACTAGGTGATGTGAATGTTAATCGTTTGGACAAACGTCTTCCCTACATCTAGTGTGAACTTATCGTTTCACACAACAAATAGCACCAGATATTATAGCAAGACAGATTCCCTATTAAACTAGATCCTAGTATCAGACCATAGCAAATACACCACCTCAGGTACAAGGTCTCATCTCCCAGGCTAGACAACCTGAGATAATCCTACATCCACTTAAATCAGTTTATAAAACATGCATCCTTTCCAAGTTTAGCCCAGAAATGTTCTTCGCCAACATGTTAACTTACTAAAATCCTCCCACCTTTGAAGATGCTGTAAATGAATTAAAAAAAAAAAAAAAAAAAAAACTTTCCCAACTAGCCTTACACCTCCCAGAACAAACAAAAAATGCAATTTGGCTATCCAGAGAGTAAAATGCTAATGCAGGATACAGAAAGCATTATTACAATAACTGTCAGAATAGTAAATACAACCCAAAAAAGATTTTGGACAGCTGTTGAAATTTTGCATCCTGGCCATAAATTCAACCAAAACCCCTCTCCTAATAACTCATTACTCAAAACTGCAATATAATTTAACTCTTTTCATAGAGAACATCTCTAACCAAGTATTTCCAAACATCTAAGCCTAATCCTTCTCAGCAGCCACATTCATAACCACTTTCACCTTCAAACCTGTTACTATATCCTATACAAAGTGCTACTCAAACCATGCTCAACTTTAGCCCATTATCTTCCAAGCGAATACCTTAAAATAGAGGCAAATAACATTGCCTGCCCAGTTTCAATACTTAAATAGGTCAATCCAGGAATCCTATACTCTCCCTCTGGAGAGGGGTCACAAACTCTGCAGAGGAAAATTCAGACTAACTTCAGACCTCCAGCAATCCCTCCCCCTCCTCAAATGCTTACATTGTACTCAAGTGCTAAACTATCTCCTGCAGTAACTCCTATCCACCACACATGGTTTCATCCTTCCCATAGTAATAACATGCATTTCTATAGTCAAAGCTAGAGGCAACAGCAACCTAGTCACCTCATTTCTAGACTTGTCTAAAGTCTAACACTCCAATTTCTACTTCAGAATATCCTCATTACATCTCTCAGCCCATCTCTCTATGGTTCAGAAGCTAGTGGTAGTCAAGTAAAACAGCAATCCACCCTCTCTCCATACCTCCCAGACACCACTGGTGTACATCCTTGGTCCCCTCTGCTAACATTGCTAGACACCCTCCTCACTTCAGGCCTCTGACTCTACACATCTAACAATGTGACATACCTCCAAAAAGTTACTAGTGAAGCTTTTAAAGCAACTGAAACATGGCTTTGTAACTGGTCACCCCCCCCCCCCAACAAAAAAAAACCTTACGTCCCCCAAATCCCCCTCTCATGAAAGAAAAAATAATAAGTTCTCTCATGATTTGCTATGACGAGACTTCAGTTCCATTAGGGATGATAGGGGATCACTACCTTAAATTTGCTCTGCATATACACAAATGCGTTAAAAAATCAAAACTAGATATGCTTTAGAGCCACAACTCACCCAGACAACTAAAGATGCACTTGCCACTACGTACCTCCTCACCTCATTACTTTATGGTGCTCCCATCCTTACTAACCTTTAGGCATCACAAAAATGAAACACGAACAATGCTACAAGTGTACTAAATTTGCAGCCAAGACACCTTTCAGAACCCACCACTGTAGTACTAAAAAAGCCTAAACTGGTTAGAACTGCCCATCAGCATATACACAACTTCTCATCACCTATAAAGTTATCTAGAAGCCATCTGCTTGTCCTGCACTAAACATTCTATACTATGTTCATAGTCATTATGATCCAATGACCAAAATACTAGTCTGTCCACAAACTAGTCAAATCTGCTGAGCACTGTCTGTACTAGTACCTTGTTGCAAAGGCCTGGAACTCCTTCCCTCCATCCATCAGGTCAACACCCTCCCATCCTTCAAAAACATTCTGAAAGGATTCCTAGCCAAAAGCTGGCTCTGTTCTTGACACCAGGATAAACTATATTCCCTTAGTGTGAAAATAGGTTTACTATCATAACTGTGAAAGTCCTCAGTATGAAATTGTCATGTTTGAAAGTCATATGCGAAAACATTTCTGAACATTAAAAATGCGATTTTATAAGAAAAAAACAGCAGAACTCGTAAACGTGATTTCGATCACATAACCTTCGTTTTAACACAAGTGTAGCATTGCCTCGAGGAAGTGATGACGTTAACGTTATTGCCAGTTATGTAAACAGCCACTGCCGGGCTGAAATGTAGTAGTTAGTCATTGCGGCCGATTTGGTGTAACAATTTATCAGACAGCACTGTCCCAAAAGGGTCTGAAAATGCTTAGTGTTGATGGCTACCAGTACTATCTAGAGAAGTGTACAGACAGGAGGTACTAGTGCTGTACAAGGAACAGTGACAGATGTAAGGGTCTGTGCATTACAGAGGAGTGTCCAGAGGGTGAGTTGTCGAAAAGTACTGCACATTTTCACGGGCCAGACAATGCAGCATGGGTGAGAAGTTGTTGAAAAGTACTGCACATTTTCATGGGCCAGACAATGCAGCATGAAGGAAGGTATGACAGGCTATTAAGAGGAGACTCTGGATCCCTGTAGGATAGTTTGAGGTTTTGGCAGGCACATCTACTGATGTGAATAGTCTGCCTAATACTGATGCTCTGAAGCAGACTGTACGTAGGCTATGCCGCAAGAATAAGATATCCATCATGTGTAGCCTAGAGTCAGCTCACGGCTGATATGTTACCAGTAAAAGAATGGCTCGTTCATTGTGCATCACACAGGCAGTAATGCGGTGAATATAGTAATACTGACAACTGAGGGGGAATCTGAGAATGCTTTGTGCTTCTGAATTCACACTGGTAGATGGGACCTTTTCTATTAGCACGAGGGAGTTCAGACTAGTGTATACCATCCATTGCAGTATCACAGGAACAGCAGAGGGCAAATTTATCCCCGTGGTGTATTGCATTTTGCCTTCAAGGACTACGGAATGTTACTGAGTTCTGGAAGGCTGTAATACAGCTGTGTAATGATTTCCAACTGCTATTACAGCCAAATATGATTTTGAGCGATTTTGAGAAGGGAGCAGTGAACTGCATAGCTAGGAATTTACCGGACAGTATGCCTAAAGGCTGCTGGTTCCATCTCTGCCAACTGCTATGGTGCCAAATACAGAAGTTGAGACTGGCCTCCTTGTTTGGGAATGATACAGTTTTTGCATTACAGTAAGCAGATACCAGCATTGGCATTTGTATCACCAGACAGTCCTGCCCACATTAGAGGAGATTGCAACTAACATGCCAGAGGCTGGAAAACCTCTGACTTCTTCAGTAATTACATTACAGGTCATCCAAAATGCTATGGCATACAGAGTGCTATTTGTGAAAAGACTACCCCAACTGTTTGATGTGCATTTCTGGAACCATTGGGATACATGTTTACAGGGCTATCCAAGAAGCCAGAACACAGTGGAGGGATGGCATAGACACCTGCGTAGCTTGATAGGCAAGTGACTGCATACAATGGATGTACTACATACCATCAGATTAGAGCAGAATCATTTGGAAGACCTGAAGAGTAGTCTGCTGTCATGTGCCCCACTACCTAAACAGACTGCTACATGACAAGAAATCCCAGTTCATGAGATTATTGAACGTAGGGACGAGATGACATGTGAACTGGCAAAACTAGTTGCTTTGCATTGCTCCTTCTAACATGCACACATGGGGACTGTGTGCAACTACAGGAATGCTACAAATAAAGTTACTAGTGGCCATACCTTCCATTTGTGCGAATGGCACAGGACACTACTACTGCTGATTTCTACATGGATTCTCAGCATGGGAGAAGTATTTCACTTTTACAGCAGCTTTCAGAGGTGTACTAACAGTTCATTTGCTGTTGGTAAGGAAATGTCGTGGATATGTTTGAATATATCACAGGGTTCGGTATTATGCACTCAGGAATCAGAAAAATAAACTCACAGATGGGAAATTCAATATTCATAGGTTAAATGTCAAATTTTCAAATACTGAACGCAATTAGACAATATGAACATTTCCTCCATATCATTTTAGACTAAAGTGATATTTACGTAATGAATTCCAATCATTTGATAGTAAACCGTGAAAATATACCCATTTGTACTTTTTTCACTCATCAATATCTCCGCTTTTGATTTTTCTCCAAATATACCACAAGCCTGCTTCTCACTTCGTATTGCAATTCCTGTTTGTATTACATTTAAACTTCTTTAATATCTATAAACTGCCTAAATATACATTGGTTATCATACAACTTGTATCCATTCTTAACATTCATAAGTTTAATTTGGTATAATTTTAACTTCTCTTCTATTAATATTTTGACACTAACATTGTTCTTAAATGTAATTCTTTGGTGCTTTTCTTCCCAGACCTCTGCTGAAAGTAGGCTCCTACCCCAGTTTGATTTCCCAGTAATCAAATGTCAATAAAGATATACACATCAGGAGTAAAACAGTCTGAATGCGCACTGTAGTAAACATGCTGGGGCCAAATAAGAGGGTCTAGGCCACCAACAGAATTACAAGTTAGAAAACACCGCACAATACAGAAATACCATCTTCCCATCATGATTTGATTTATGGACCCACAGAAGATTTAGGTAGATAAGCTCATCTTTTCACAACTGTTATCCTCCAGGATTATAGACTTACTTAACCATATTTTTAGTACTAAAACACGAATCTAATTTGAGTATGCAATGCTTGATAAATGCATTCAAGCTTGGCTGGTTACTTCCTCTGCCAAACTTATTTGGCAATTTTCAGCAAAAAATCATGTCTAGATGCATCCATGCATGTATAGTGATGCACACCATGATACAATGCTCCCTGTACTCAAAAGCACTTGTATCCTCAGAGCCCTATTTCACCCCCATGCCACTAGTGATGTGTTCAACTACTCAGATCTAACCTTACATTACTCTAACAGAGCTCCAAAAGCAGTAGGTGGTAAGTCATTCATCTGCCATGGGATGGAGAGAAGGCATCCCTAACCCATAAAGGAGGGTCCTTTAAGACTTCTGGTAATGTAAGTATCCATTATAGCCAATGTTAGACACTTGACCAATGTCAAGTATATTATATGCAAGGTTAAGGACACTCCATGATGGTTCCTTGGAGATGAATTCCAAGCATTTACTACCAGCATGGAAAGAGCTGAACCACCACACAAAGGCCTACTCAGCACATTTTATATAAAGTGCTATCACCAGTCCTGGTTAAGAACGTTTTTCAGTGGTCTCTCCCTTAAGCTTACGACTTCGGTGGCACTCATCTCTGTAGACCTACCGTGAAAAACTCAAAGTTTAGGAAATGAAGTCTGACACCATCTTCCACAAGCATGCTTTTTAAACACTTCTGGAGAAGGAATCAATTAAAAACCACCACCACTAAGGAAACTTTATTTAAATATGAATTCATATTTTATCTGCTAAATTATGAAGGCTAGAACAGACACTAAACTCAATACAGTGGGGTAACTAGCAGTTGCAACTACATGCCTGACAACTGCTAATGTTAGTGGATTTATAGTAAATGCTTATCCATGCACCTCTGAAGGATTTAGTGCCTGTATCATGGCTCATAACATACAGCATGTGGTCTGGCAGCCTTAGACTAAAGTAAATTCCGACAGACTACTAAATGCAGTTTGGGTTTTTGCCATCCTTAATGTGAAAAAGCATGTGATCAATTTTTTTTTTTTTGCTCGAAAAATGGTTCAACTGGCAGGAAATCTCTTTTCAGGGTACTGCATTTCAGAACTGGAAACTGTACCCAGAAATTTATTCTTGGCTGCAAGTGTAAGAGAAGTCTTAAAGGACAACTACAGGCAAATGAAGAAAACATTTTTTATCTTGCCATGATTTACTACACCTCCCAAAGCTGCCTTCAGCAAAATAAGTACTCATTCCTAATTTTGTTTTGTTTTTACTCTCGTCTGCCCTCATGGGGGGAGACATGGTGATTCCTTTGGAAAGCTAAATCTGTCCTATAATGCAGACTGAGGACAAATAGCCCTACCATTTGTTGTCAGACTAGACTTCCATTCACTTACAATGGAACTCCTGAAAAAACTGCCAAGTTTGAGAGTCTACAGCTCGTGTGTCATTGACTGGTATGCGCGGAGTTTTACAAATGTTGTTCCTACTGATGTACTACACATTCACTGAAAGAAACTTGCAAAAGTGTCAACAAATTACCGAGATAAAAAAGACTTTTCACAAGGAGCAGTTTTGCAAGTTTCAGTTCCTGGCCAGGTTACTCCTCCCATCTCCCCTCCTTCAGTGGGCTACAGTCTCACATTTCCAGCGTTGCTAGATTCAACTATTTAGTCAGCTTTGCATGACAATAGAAATAAAAAATAGCCTGGTGTGCCACTAAAACTGTTCCCTTGTATGTCTCCACTTCTAAATAGCAATTCCCAAGAATAAAAAAAAAAAAAAGCAAACTCATCAGTCCAGAGTTTAGGCTAGTCTATCCATTTTTTAAAATGTGCACAGTAAAATATTCAACTTGTAATGCATTTTGGCTGCTGACATGGTTATCTTTACATAGTTAAATGCTGCTGACATGGTTATCTTTACATAGTTATTCTCTTATAGTATAACCTGAACTTATGGTATTTAATGATAAATTTTACAACAATTCTCAGTTTAACAATGACATCCCAAGCCTCTGATGTGACCTAGTACTTTCTTACTATTACTTTATGTAGTTTGTCTTAGTTGTACACTTGTAGTGCGTTTCTCATCCTCTCAGCAACAGACTCCTGGAGAAGCATATACTTTTATTGAAAGAGTACCAGCAGCTGTAGCAGTGATACCACACTCCAAAACAATGCACTCAAACATAGTACTGACAAACACAAGGGAATGTATATGTCTGAATCAAGCAGTGATGAAATTGCTAGGGACTTCACTGAGCAAAATTTACTCTTAATTTCTCCATTTCATAATGCATAACATTCGCACCACACTTACAAAGGCACACCTCCACCTTCCACAAACACAGCAACCCACACCCACACAACTGCTACGGTTTCTCCCTTCAGTTATTGCAAGCCAAGAATAACACTTTTTAATAAGGATACCTACCAGACAAGTCTGCATAGCACACTTGGTCTACCTGCATCATCACAGCTCACCCCCCAACCCCCCCCCCCCCCAGCAAATACAACACTGCCAGATAAAACCACTGCTACGGTCCGGTTTCTCCCTACAGTTATTGCAAGCCAAGAATAAAGTACAGTTGTGTACTCTTACCATAAATGTAGATGTTAGAGTATGTTCACTGTTAGAGTCATTACTGTAGGGTTCTTCCTGCTGGCAGCAGCCCTAGAACGTCCAGAGTCCCAAAGTTGGGTCAGACGTCGGCTGAAGTCGCTCCTGCCCTGAAGTCAGTGTGCCAGGGGTATAAAGACCTCAGCAGACGCCATTTTCCCCAGTTTTTCTTGCCGCAGATGTCAGGTGCCCAAAAATAAAGGCCAAAAGCTTAATCAAAAAGAATAAGCAAACAAACCAGAACATTCCCAAATATCACCAGCAAAAATACCTCTGAGAAAAAAGAAATGTCAAGGAGACATAGCACTCAAAGAACAAAAAAGAGGGGACAGGAGGGAGAGTAACCCAGACTAACAGTGAACATACTCTAACATCTACATTTATGGTAAGAGTACACAACTGTACTATGTTCTTCATGGTTCACTGTTAGTCATTAGTGTAGGGTTGAATCCTAAAGCTAAGAAAGGGTGGATGGAGAAGGAACAGAAGGGGCAGCCACAAAACGCTGCAGGACTGCAGAGGCAAAACCTGCCCTAGATTTAGAATAGAGAGATTGTAGTGCTTAGAAAAAGTATGCACAGAACTCCAAGTTGCAGCTTCTAAGATCTCCTTGGTAGGAACTCCACTGAGAAAAGCTGCCGAAGTGGCAGTAGCTCTGGTAGAATGTGTTCTGACATTAACAGGAACAGGCTTACCATGATGAGAGTAACAGAACTTGATGCAGTGGGCAATCCACTTAGAAATAGTCTGCTTAGTGATTGCTCTCCCCTGTGAGGTAGAAGCATAAGCCACAAACAATTGGTCCGATTTCCTGAAAATCTTGGTCCTGTCCAGGTAAAAACTAAGCTGCCCATGTATATCTAAAGAATGCAAAATACTTTCCTCTTCACTTTGACGATTAGGATAAAAGGTAGGCAAATGAATAGTCTGATTCAAGGCTACTTTCAGAATCACCTTAGGCATAAAGGTAGGATTAGTCCTCAGGGACACCTTGTCCTGATGAAAAATAATAAAGGGTTCTACAGCCATGAGAGCTTGCAATTCCGAAACTCTGACAGAGGTAATGGCTAAAAGAAAAGCAGTTTTCCATGATAAAAATTTTAAATCTGTGGAAGCTGCAGGTTCAAAAGGAGATAAAGTTAACTTTTCCAAAACAAAGTTGAGATCCCAAGTGGGAACTGGTGCTCTTAAAGGAGGCCTTATATTCTTAGTCCCTCATATATTGCTTAAGTAACGGATGAGAAAAGATTGGGGGATCCGTATTGTAATGTGCAGAAATAGCAGAAGCATGAATTTTGATAGATGAAAAAGATAGGCCCTTATGTAACATCTCTGTTAGGTATTGTAAAATCAGAGGAATGTTTGGAACTGCAGAATCAAAACCCTGGGCCTGAGTCCATGAGCAAAATCTTTTCCATTTACCTGCATAAGATTTCCTGGTGCTGGGCAGTCTAGCTTCAAGAATTATATCCAGTACCTGTTTGGTAAGGGTAGAACTGTTTAAAGACCCTGGATCCGCCAGGCTGCTAGAGTCAGAGTTTTCACATGGCTGTGCAGGATCTGGCAATCTCGTTGAGACAGTAGATATGGAAGTTGTGGCAAAATCCAGGGTGGATCCGGAGCCAGGTCCATCAGGGTGGAATACCAGAATTGCAGAGGCCAGTTGGGAGCCAGTAAAATCATTCGCGGTCTGTCCTGTTTGATTTTCTGAAGTACCCGAGGAAGAAGAGGCAAAGGAGGAAAAGCATATACTGAGAGGTGCTTCCAACTGAATGAAAGAGCATCCACTTTCTATGCTAGCTTGTGGTAGGTCCTCGTGCAGAACGTTTGAAGTTGATTGTTTTGGGGAGATGCAAAAAGATCCATGTCCGGGCACCCTCACGCCTCAGTTATCATCCTGAATATCCGAACATCCAACATCCATTTGTGTGGATCCAAAAGAGTTCTGCTTAGACTGTCCGCCAGAGTGTTGTCCTTTCCTGGCAGGAATTGAGCTAGTAAGTCCACCTTGTTGGCTAGTGCTGTGTTCCACAGAGCCATGGCCAAAACTGCACAGGGGGTAAGAATGAGAGCCTCCCTGCTTGTTTATGTACCACATCACCATATAGTGTTGCCCGTCTATCAGTAATTGCCCCGGTAGAATAAGATCTTTGAAGGCTGTCAGGGCATTCTGTACAGCTAGCATCTTCTTCAAATTTATGTGCAGATGCATTTGGTCCTCTGTCCAGCCACCCTGAAGACATTTCCCTTGCATGTGGGCTCCCCATGCATGATCTGAAGCATCCTTCGTTATGACTTGATTGGCTGGAATGGGACAGAAAGGCCTCCCCTTGTTTTGGAGACAGGCCTCGGGCCCACCAAAGAAACTCCTGCCGAAGACTAGGCAAAATTGTGATCACGGTTTCCAGACTGTGGCAATGCTGAGACCATACACTCTTGAGGTACCATTGTATCTTCCACATATGCAGCCTTGCATATGGTATTAACAGAATGCAGGATGCCATGTAACCCAGAGCCTGCAGAACTTTTCTTGCAGACAGCTGACTCATTAAAGCCAGATTTTTGAAATAAGCCAGTTGCACTTTTTTGTCTGGTGTCAAATAAGCCATCTGGGTTGTAGTGCTCAGAAGCGCACCCAGGAAAGTAATTTGCTGTGTGTGCACCAGGTTTGATTTCTTTAGGTTCACCGTGAACCCTAGGCACAAGAGAAGATGCTGCACAAATGTTAGATGCTGAAGTAAAGTCTCCTTGTCGTCCGCTTGAATGAGACAATCGTCCAGATATGGGTATATTTGAATTCCCTTCTGTCTGCAAAATGCCACTACTGGTGCCAGGCACTTTGTAAAGACTATGGGCGCAGTAGATAAGCCAAAGGGCAGCACAGAGAACTGGTAATGCCTCGAGCCCGCTTTGAATCTCAGGTACCTTCTGCACTCTTGCTGTATGGGAATATGCAGGTAAGCCTCCTTCAAGTCCAAAGTCACCATCCAAGCGTTCTTGCTCAGCATAGGCAGCAGCTGCTGCAGAGTGAGCATCTTGAATTTTGGAATTTCTAGGAAGGTGTTCAATACGGAAAGGTCCAGGATTGGTCTCCATGCGTTTTCCTTCCTGGGAACCAGGAAAAGTCTTGAATAAAACCCTTGCCCCATTTCTGAATCTGGTACCAAACCTATGGCCCTCATATCCATGAGGGACCGAACTTGCCGTTGTGCCTCTGCCCATTGATGCTTTGGCAGATCTGGCCATCCGTTTGATCTTGGCAAGGTATGGAAATGAAACCTGTAACCCCTTGAAACTATGTCCAGAACCCATTTGTCTTGGGTTATGCGGATCCAATTGTGATTAAAAAAAAAAAGAGTTTTCCTCCCAAAGGCACATCCAGGAGGGATGCCCCTGGAGCTAGTAAGGGAGAGTCATAATGACAGTTTCCTGTAAGGTTGTGACCTATCTTCCCTTGGGAGAGGGGGCACTCCACTACTTATTTCTGAAAGGGGGCTGTGCCTGACCCCTACCTCTGGAATGCCTGTATCTGCCCCTTTGAGGTCTGTCCGAGCTCGGAAAGGACCAAGGTTTAGCTGGCCAATTCCTGCTAAATCTAGGGGGTTGTACCTGAAGAAAATCTTTAACCGTCTGCATAGATTTGGCTTTGTCTTCCATTTTCTTCAATACTTCCTCAGCTTTGGCCCCAAACAAAACATTGTGTTGCAAAGGGACATCTAAAAGCTTTGCTTTAACCTGCTCAGGCAAACTTTGCTCCTTTAACCAAGAGTGCCTTCTAATAACTGCGCCAGTTGCTGCAGCCCTGCAAGAAGCCCCCAAAGAATCAAAACCACAGTGCAGGGTATGTTTACCCACCTGCTCAGTAGCATGCAATAAATCCTGTAATTCCTTATTGTCTGCACCACCAGAAACAGCAGACATCTTTTGTTTTAAGACAGACAAGAGGTATTGCTGATATTTTCACATAAATTGACTATTCAAAGCTCTAATAGACAATGTAGCAGAAGTATAAACTTTTTTGCCCCATCTTTCCAAGGCTCTGTACTCTCGGTCAGAGGGAATAGGATTCTTAGCAGAGGCTGCATTAACACCCTTAGGGCCCTGAGAAAGTTTCCGGATCAGCTGAAGGATTCTTAAAATGATATTTGTGGGAATCTGGAACCCTATATACCTGTCCGGTTTGACAGGAGCAGGAGGAAGAGTCAGGAGAGAGATGCCTCTGTAAAAACATCACCCACAACGTCCAATACAGGGGGAACAGCCAGGGGTCTATGCTGCGGAAGAAAATCCCCAAGCCTTTTCTTAGATTCAGAATATTCCTGCCCTTCCCAGTGAAAATGCTCTCATGTCATGCAAGGTTTCCCCAAATGAATAATCCTCAGGAGGAGAGGCCGAAGGAAGGGATTCTTCAGCATCAGAATCCTCATAAGGAGGGAAGGAATAATCCTGCTCAGAAGCAGAAGAAATCAAAACTTGATCTGAGGAATCATAATCTGGCTCTAGCCTAGGTCTCTTGTCAGGGGGATGAGAACCCCTGATCATACTTAACAGGTCTTCAGCCATTCTAAGCATCTGTCTGAGGTCTAGGGCCCTGAACAGAAGGTGCCTGTGCATGCTGCTTTGTCTTTGCCAGAGCCTTAGTCTTTGCCTTTGTCCTTGACTGCAAAACTTGAGTCATCTGTACATGAAGCTGTGTAGGCCTAAAAACTCCCTCAGAAGCCGGTGCCTGCACAGTGGCTCCGGACCCATCGGAGGGAGCAATATCCAGAGGTCCAATCCCTCAAAAGTCTGAAGGCCTCATCGGCTCCTCACGGGAGTCTGTACAGGTAACCGGTTCAAACATGGCGGACGACAGGGGCTGCGAAAGCGCCTCACTGATGACAGCCGAACCGGCAACTGGCTCTGGTTGAATAAAATAGTCCACTTTGGACCCCGGAGGCCTGTCTTTATCCTTGCGCCTCTTATACACTGCAGTAGCCGGATAATAATCCAATGACGTATTGTAATTAAATCTTTTTCCAAAATAATGGAAGGCAAAACCGTACCTACGCCATAGTGCATTGATTAAACTTAGCACAAAACCTACAATTAGCTACGTCGTGGTCAGGACCTAAGCAAGGTATACAGTAAGAGTGAAAATCCTTATGAGGTATTTGCTTCCCACAAGAAATAGTTAACTTTTTCTGACATCGGATTGGAGCAAGAAAAAGGTTTCCCCAATGGGGTACTTAGCTCAAAAGAAGTCTTCAATTCAAAAGCCACCAAAAACAAACAGGAGTCGGCCGACCTGCACTTGCGAACTGCTTTGCAACGGGCACCGCACGGCAAGAAAGACTGGGGAAAATGGCATCGGCTGAGGTCTTTATACCCCTGGCGCACTGATGTCAGGGCAGGAGCGACTTCAGCCGACGTTGGACCCGACTTTGGGACTCTGGCCGATCTAGGGCTGCTGCCAGCAGGAAGAACCCTACAGTAATGACTAACAGTGAACCACGAAGAACATCACCTTTTTAATAAGGATACCTACCAGACAATTCTGCATAGGTGACTGGATATTTACAGTTCTTGTTATTAGCAGATGTGGTCCTTAACAGTTATGTTTTAGCCATTGTGACTGGTTATTTACATTTCCAGTTACAGCACCATTTGTTACTTTTACTAGTTATTTTTTAAACATTGTTTTGGCCGGCATGCACACCTGCAAGCCCCCCCAGGCAACTATAGCTTTGTCTATTGCCACTGGGTGGCATAACTTAATATACTTGCTGTATCTTGTCCCAAATAGATCTGCCTCCACACTGAATACTTGTAAAGTTAGGCAAGTACCATTTACTTGGTGTATTTTGTCCCCAGATAGATTTACCTTCCTTTGTATTACTTTCACACCAAGGCCTTAAAGTAGTGTTTCTGCAACTAACTGCTTACACTCCTAATTTCCTGCTTAGACCTCTTCCTTGCTTACACTTGCATTACAGCTCCAAGGCTTCCACTTCTTATGCTGATTACTTTTCTTTGCAGTTTTCTGTGAGGGGGGGGGCAGATCTCTACCGGCTTTTTCTGGTTATACCTTCCCCCATTTTGTATCTCCCTCCTCCAACTCCCTCCTTCCCCATGCACATTAACTAGTCTATATTAGTGGGTCTCCTTGAGCGGCGCCCTTTTGAAAGTTATCTTTTGGCCTGCTTGTGGTGAGGAAGCTTCCCCAGACCTTTTTCAGTGTGACTGCATCAATATAAGTGAATTTAACTAGTACAATACAGCCAGACACATTTGGTGTAAACAGAAACAAGTGGAACGATACATTTGGTGTACAAAGAAAAGAAACAAGTAAGCCCATTGATATAATTGGAGTTAGTGTTAGCCCCGCTGCGCTCGGGCTCACTCCACTCCCCTCCCTGCTTCCTATTTCCACCCGCCCCCACTAGTGCTACATTTCAACTGAACTTAGGCACGCCCATTATGCTAACCACCAACCACTGAATCTGCCCCACCCCTGTACCCATTTCCATCTCTTCCACTATTCCACATCATGTAAAGCAGTCTTCCATCTAACTACCTTACAATCACAAACAAAACCTCTCATCATCCACCACACCCACCCCATCCCAAGCAGATCTCTCATGACCAAACCCAACCAAACCATGCCCAAGCTACCCAAACCCACATACATGCACCTCTTACTATTGCTCCTAGGTGTATCCAGACTCCCACTGCTAACGTCTACCACCAACCACCAAAAATAAGAAGTTATGTACCTACCATAACGTTCCATGTTAGTTGTCTTCTCTCGCCTTCTTTCTTGCTTGATGGGTTCGGAGCCGATCCCTCGGCTCCACTCGCACTGCTAAGCTCGAGAGTCACTTTTACCAGCTCGAGGCAGCCCCATATCCCATGATGCAAGGCGGTAAGTACCCAGATCTCGTTTGATGACAAAGGGCAATAGCACCAAACATAACATACTTCACAAAGGAAGAAAGAAAACTACAGATGGAAGAAGGACCAGGTCTGAATGGTCTTCAGTGTAACAGTTTCTTATAACAAGGTCTGTCCAGGCCAGGGGGAAGGAGGGAGGGTGCAAGAAAGAAGGCGAGAGAAGACAACCAACATGGAACGTTATGGTATGTACATAACTTCTTAATGTTAAGTTGTCAATCTCGCCTTCATTCTTGCTTGATGGGACCGCGTCCTAGCACCTCTATCCTGGGTGGCTCAATGGAACAAACTCTTGAGGACTGTAGAGCCAAAACTGGCTCTGTCCCTGGAGGCCAAGTCCAATTTGTAATGGGAAACAAAAGTGTGAGGAGTGGCCCAAGTGGCCGCTGCACAAATAGTGTCTAAAGGAAGTCTAGCTTGAAAAGCTGTAGAAGTAGCTAAGCTCCTAGTTGAATGTGCTTTAGGTTTTGAGCACAGCTGTTTTCCCCTGAGCAGATAAATTTCAGAGATGACCAAAGAAAGCCATCTAGACAAAGTCACTTTAGAAACAGGAAGGCCTTTTTTATTATCCGTATAGGAAACAAAAAGTTGATCAGATTTTCTAAATTTTTTTGTTCTGTCCAAATAATATCTAAGTTGACGGTGGACATCAAGATAATGTAGCTTTTGTTCAGCTCTATCTGAATAGTTAGGGAAAAATACAGGAGATCAATGGATTGATTCAAATTGTTCTTTGAAGCGACCTTAGGCAAAAAGGTTGGGTTAGTTCTCAAAGATACTCTGTCTTTGTGAAAAACCAAATAGGGTCGAACCGAAGAGCTTGAAGTTCAGACACCCTCCTGGCGATGTAATAGCCACTAGGAATAAAGTTTTCCAAGAAAGATATTTCAGGGAACAAGAAGCAGCTGGCTCGAAGGGGAAGAATCAAGGATGTCAGCACTAAATTTAGATCCCACTGAGGAGGAGGATTCCTGATTGGAGGCTTTAGTAGGAAAATTCCTTTCAAGAAAGCCCTGCAGAGCCTATGGGACATAATATTATGATCTGCTATCCCGACATGAAAATTGGAAATAGCAGCCAATTGAACTCTGACTGTGGAAGAAGAGGAGCCTGCATGAAAAATCTCTGCTAAGAAGTCCAGGACTGCCTGAACAGGGGCAGTAAAAGGATCAATATTCTTGGCCTTAGCCCAATAAGAGAAACGTTTCCATTTGCTTGTATAAATCCTCCTGGTAGAGGATTTTAGCAAAGCTACTATGATGTCTCTAACTGGGTTAAAGATCAAAGGAAGCCTGGCTAAGGAAGGAAGTGGAGCAACCATGCTGTGAGGTTGAGAGAAGGGATTGACCGGTGCAGCTGACCCGATTGGTGAATCAGAAGATCTGGCACTGGGTCCAGATGCCACGGCTGCACCAAAAGGTGATGTAGGAACAGGAACCAAACTTGTCGAGGCCAGTAAGGGGCAATGAGAATCAATTTGGCTCTCAAAACGGTAGCTTTCTGGATAACCTGAGGGATCAGAGGAAATGGAGGGAAGGCATAAAGAAGTCCCTGGGGCCAATCCTGGGTCAGAGCGTCTCTGGGGGGATGGCCTGATGGAGGGAAGAGGCAGAAGTAGTCTGGACATTTGCTGTTTTGGGGGTAGCAAAAGATCGCAACATGGGCGACCCCATTCCAGAAAAATCTCTTCCGCTATAGATTGCTTGAGAGACCACTCGTGAGGCATGAGAATAGCTCTGCTCAATCTGTCCGCTACAATGTTGGTTTTCCCAGGGATATGCGTTGCTACCAGAAACCGATGAGAGGAGATCGCCCATTGCCATAGTCTGAGCGCTTCTCGACACAAGGGGTAGGACTTGGTTCCGCCCTGTTTGTTGATATACCAAACTACAGACATGTTGTCTGTGTGGACTGCAATTGTCCCTACGGGAAGAAAGTCGTTGAGGGCTTGCAACGTTAAAAGCACTGCTCTCATCTCCAGGACATTTATGTGCAGATGGTACTCGAGGCTGCCACGTCCATGAACCATCCTGCCCTGATAATGACCCCCACCCGATCAGGGAGGCATCCGTGGTGACAGTGGCTATCGGGGATGGGGTACAAAGTACCTGCCTTGGTGAACCTGAGGAGATGTGATCCACCAAGCAAGATGCTCTTTGCATGTCTGTCTCACCAGAATCTGGTGACGCATTGGAAGTTGTTGGTATGACCATTGTGAACAGCATCCACTGAAGAAGGCATGTAGAATCGAGCCAGGGAAGAAGAGTAATGGCGCAGCCATGAGACCTAATACCTTTAGAACCATTCTGGCCTGTACTTTCTTGTTGGCCAGAATGATCCTGACATGACTCAATGTCTGAAACTCTTTGATCTGTAAGGGTAGCTGACATCCGAACAGTGTTTAAGTTTGCGCCTATGAAGGTAATAGACTGGCAGGGCGATAAGGATGACTTTTCAAGTTGATCGAGATGCCCAAATGAGAACAAAGGTTTATTGTGTAATCCCTGGCTTGTATAAGCTGATGCCTGGTGGTGGCTGACAGGAGCCAGTCGTCGAGATCTGAAACACCTGGAATCCTTGGCGTCTCAGGTGAGCCGTGACCACTGCCATGCATTTGGTGAACACTCTGGGGCTGTAGTGAGACCAAAGGGCAGGGCTCTGAACTGGAAATGACTGGACCCCAGCCGAAGCGGAGAAATCTCCTGGGCGTCTGTGAATCTTGATGTGATAGTACGCATCCTGAAGATCTATTGAGCACATCCAGTTGTCCTTCTGTAAGAAGGGCAGAATTGATGAAGAGTGACCATTCGGAATCTTGTCTTCCTGACAGACTTGTTTAGTCTGCTGAGATCCAATATTGGTCTCCAGTCTCCCGTCTTTTTGGGGACCAAAAAGAACCTTGAGTAGATTCCGGGCTCTGAATGGTCTGTTGTAACTGGCTGAATGGCTCTTTTTTTGCAGTAGTTTTGAGACTTCTAACTCTGCAATTTCCCTTAGACCAGGTGGTACATCTGGAAGGGAACTTGAGGGGAAGGGACTTTCCTCGAAAGGAATTATGTAACCCTTGGATATGATAGACTGTACCCATCTGTCTTGAGTGAGGGAATGCCAGGCTTCTGGGTACAGTGATAATCTTCCCGACTGCCTCCAAGGAGGGACAGCCGGGCAACATCTCAGGGATGCTGAAAGGGCTTGTCAGAGAGGCTCTCTGTTTCCCTGGTTTTCGGACCCCTCTGCCTCTAGGCGTCTGTTGTTGTTACCCCTCTGCCTCTAGGGGTAAACTGACCACGTGAATCGGCGTGACTCCTTGGGATTTCGGAACCACATTTTGCCACCTTTCTGTCCTTTGGGATAAGGTCTAGAAGGGGTGGAAAACGGACTCCTACAGCAGAAAGAGTCTTGCCGTCCTGTTCGCACCTGGTCAAGGTTTCCTTCACCTGAGGGCCAAACAAAGCTGACCCATCAAAGGGAGAATTTGTGAAGGATGCCTTAAAGGGATCCGCAAAAATCACATAGCCGCATCCAGGCTTGGCGTCTAAGAGCCACACCTGTACCTGCGGCTCTACTGGCTCCATCAGCAGCATAAGATATTAGCATGGAGGAGTTTGCAATGGAATTGAGGGTTCCTAGCTGCAAGCAATTTTTCTTGAGCCCTGCAGCTGTAGGATCCTGAACTACTTCACCCAGCTCCTTAAGGATATCCCTCTGGAGTCTGGTGAAGTGACATAGGTAATTCAGCGAGCATAGCAAAGGTCGCTGAGGAAAACATCCGCTTACGTACCTATCCATGGGCCTAGAGTGCTTATTGGGAGGATGGGCTCGCGCGGAAGGATCTGCAAGTTCCTTTTTGGTGGCCGCAGGCAGCACCATGGCATCAGCGGGGACACCCTTAGTGAGGAATTGCTTGTCACAGGGCAGTGATAAATTTTGAAGGCCTCCTAGGGACTGGCTCTACAGAGTCAGGAGCTGCCCACGCTAGGTGCAATAACCTGCATAAGGGGGTGAAGGCGGAGACACCCAGGAGGTGGAGGGCGAGATCCAAACGCCTCTAGGTATACTGACTCATCCTCAGAGCCATTGTTGGTGCGCCAGTTTCCCCTCTGTTTAAGGAGTTCTAGGTTGTCTGAGACGGCGACATCCTCAGAGAGGATCTAGGGGATCCTCTGACTCATCAAAGTCAGTATCCAGTGACAGACTCGGGGAGTCTACATGTTTCCTCTTACAAGTCCTCTTCCTAGGAGGATCTCCCGAAACATCAGGAGAATCCTCGGAAGAGGGGGAAATTCCCAATGGGGAAACCTGAGGCGGAGGATCTCTGGGTCCTGTAGCAAGAGAAGTGGCAGAGATGTCAACAGGTACTATAGAGGGAGGAGCTGCGGGAACAGACTGCTGACTGATACCAGTGGCCAGCACACTCATCACCTCGAATGCTCCCCTCCCAGGCAGGTCCAAGAGAACCCGTTCGAAGAACTAGGAACTCCAGGGACCACCGAAGGGAAGTCTCGAGGCAGATGTCGGAGCGAACTCACCAAGGTCGAAGCTCCAAGGGAAAGAGCGGGTTCGGACAAGGGTCCGATGCCACTCACCCCCTCGGAGGAGACCATGGAAGTCCGACCACCGAATCCCTCTAAGGAAGGTCTCGAAGAGGAGATAAGAGTAGAGGCTGAAGGAACAGAAGGGGGTATCCGTCCTCCAGCCATAGCAGTAACCATTCCCGAAGACTCCAACTCCAAGCTCTGGGGTAGAGTTGAAGGAGGAACTGTAACGGGGTGTGGACCCACAGTCGTCTGTTGAGACGGACTATGTAACATTTGGGCCAGTACCTGTGACTTAAGTAATCTGCTGACCACTCTCTCTAGGTCATGGTCTGACAGTCTGGATGACCTTGAAGATCGGCTCCGATGGCTCCGTTCGAAGAAGAGGTGAAGCGGGCCGAAAGTATCGGCTCCAAGGAAGGAGACCTACCTCTCCCTGGAATGAGCCACCGGAACCGATACTATAGATCCTGTCAGAGCCGAAGACTTATCGGAGCCGACAGGAAGCCTCGATGTATCGGCTCCAGCTGGAGCCGATACAGCCACCAAAGTAACGGTGTCGGAGCCGATCGGGCCGACACGATGCCTGTGCCACATGGGTGTCGGAACCGATCGGGCCGACACGAAGTGGTCGATGCAGATTCAGCACCGATAGCCATCGGTGCCGAAGGCTGTTAAGCCAGAATCGGCTCCAGCGAGCCGATCTCGACTCGAACAAGTCGGGCAGAGGCCGCAGGCTTAGACACAGAAGCCTGGGCCTTGGAAGATTTAGCTGATTTTGATGGAGCCGACTTAGCCGGAGAGCCCTCCGGCTTAAGAAGGCCCCTAAGTATCAGCTTATTGCGTCTCTCCTGCAGGACTCTCTGGCTGAAGGAATGACAAATAGCACAGGAGTCCTGCAGGTGAAGAGGCCCCAGGCAATACAGGCAAGAAGTGTGACCGTCTGTCAGAGACATCTTCTGACAGCACGAGTCACACTTCTTAAAACCTGAGACCCTCTCCTTTGACATGGTGCTTACAAAACACACACACACACCAGTCAAAAAATTAACTTAAATAAAATACCAAAAGGTATTCTATAAAACAAACACACACACCCTAACAGGGAGGGGATGGGAAGGGTAAAGTTTGACTAAAAAAAATTATAAGAGACAGGGATTTTCTGTCAGAAAATGTAAAAAATTAACTTATAATTAACAATTAAGGGTTTTTTTTACAAAAAGGGGCTTAAATCTCAAAAAAGTGAATCACTTACCAGGAGCTGGTAAAAGGAGGACCTCATAAGCGAAGCGGCAAACGAGATCTAGGTACTTACCGCCTTGCATCATGGGATATGGGGCTGCCTCGAGCTGGTAAAAGTGACTCTCGAGCTTAGCAAGTGCCGAGTCGGAGCCGAGGGATCGGCTCCGAACCCATCAAGCAAGAATGAAGGCGAGATTGACAACTTAACATCTTAATTTTATCCATACACCAAGAAAAACTACTTCCACTGACATAACTACAACACACCCTTTTACTCAACTAGTCCCACATCACTATCCAAACCTTCTTTATTCACCACTATGCACACAGCCATCACACTACCAGTCTCAAACAACTATAAAGAACTTTAAGACCCCAAGCAAACTACTCAATCTCTATTTTTACCTCCGAACCTAACTCATTAGCTGCAGTGATATACACCCAAACCCAGGCCCAGAAAATATATGAGCCCCAACCCTCAACCTGAATGATACCCTACTCAGAGACAAATCCACGCTCCTCATTTTAAATTTAAATGTTAGGTATACTAAAAGTCCACGACCTTCATGCACTACTCTCCTTTCATCAACCTGAGATAGTCATACTAACAGAGACTTGGCTTAAACCAGGCAACCACAACAATGAAATCACTCCACCAGGTTACAATATAATTTGTAGTGATATAATAGGTAAAAAGGAGGGGGGGGTGCTGCTGTAGTGTATAAATCTCACATCCTTGAGAAAGTAGACTTGACAAACCTAGACCTCATAAATTTGAACTCAAACAAAACTAAAACTTAATGATAATAAATGCATCGACATTATATGGTGCTACATCCCTCCAGGCAACAATATCCCCATTACAGAAAAACTCCTAGAATGGATAACCAACTCCCTCCCCCAGGAAAGCATAGTATTAGGAGACCTTAATACTGACTGGCAAAACTATTAGTCATAAGCCACTCCCATATTAACCTACATGGCCTAACGCAACTCATCACTTCTCCCCACAAGGACAAGAGAACCAAACATCAATCCACTCGAGATTGGAAGCTTGTATCCCACCCATCACCGATATCGCTAGCAGGATGTCTACCAGACACCTCGTGGAAGTGCCTGTAGAGTGCATCTGTGTAGGATTCAGTAGTCATAACTGTATTGTCCATCTCCATGGGTGTCATGAAGTTCGCCACTTCTGTCTTAAAAAGCATGAAGTTGGCATTGGAGAAATTTTTTACTGTGGTTTCCTTAATGAGGAGTGAGGGTGGGATGTGGATATCTAGGGTGATTAGCTTATGGTTGGATCTGACCAAAGAGGAGTTTACTTCAGGATGGAGCCTTGGAGTACTCCTAGGGAGACTGGTGGGGGGGGGTTGGTTTTTCCACATAACAGCTTGTTTCCTTCCCTCTAGGTAGTTTTTGAACCAGGTGATGGCAGGGGTGGTAAGGTTTAGAGATGCTAGTGAAAGGAGTTTATTGTGGTTAACCATTTTGAATGCTTTGGACAAGTCAAGGAAGGTGGCAGATACAAGTAGTCCATTGTTTCTGTGAGTATTGACAATGTTTGTGAATTCTCTTAGTGCGGTGGAGGTGCTATGGAAGGGTCTAAAGCCATGATGTTGTTGCTTTTAGATTATTTTCTAGGAGATATTTCATTAGTTGCTTGTGTATTACCCTCTCTAAAATTTTAGATAAGAGGGGTAGTATGGCTATAGGGCGGTAGTTGCAGAGTTCCAGGGAGGTTCCCCCTTTATGTAGAGGGATGATGTGATATTTTCCATAGCTTGGGTACTATACACTCTTGAGATGGACCTCTTAATTAGGATGGAGACAGGATATGTTACGGCTTCTGCAGCCAGGTGGAGGTATTCAGCGGGTAATTTATCTGCAGATAGAGACGTTGGTTTGAGCTTGCAAAGTAGTTTTTCAATGGATTTGGTTGTTTCTGGGTGGAAGCTGAACTCGAAGCAATTGTTAGTTGGGGGTGTGGGGTGGATTTGCAGGGATGGGGATGTTGTCATAGGGCTGGTTGTTTGTAAGGGTCTGGATGGTTTCCGTAAAGTATTTATTAAATTGTGTAGAGATGTCTTCTTGGTTATCATCTATTTTTGAGGTTGGGGTAGTTTTACCTGGTTGTAGAATAGAGTTAATTGCTGCCCAGAATTTTTGTGGGTTGTTCCTGTGCTTATCCTGTAACTTTTGGTAGCAAGATGCTTTGTCTGTTTTGGTGAGTTTTTTTACTTTATGTAGTTCAACATATATTTGTTTGTTCAGTTGGGGTTTACTGTTTAGGTAGTTGGTCCAGGCCTTTACTGTTCAGGTAGTTGGTCCAGGCCTGGTTTCTTTTTTTGAGGAGGGATTTTGTGTCTGTGGCTAACCAGGGGGCATATTTAGTTTTAATTCTTGTTGTTCTGGAGGGGGCATGATTAAGGGAGTTTAAGAAGGTAGTATTGAAATATAGTACAGCTTCATCAAGAGGTAGGTTTTTAAGGGGGCCCAATTGCACATTTTTAGGTCGTTTATAAAGTTGAAGCAGTTAAAGTGTTTTTTGTTTCGAATTAGGCATGTAGATATTTGGGTCAGTTGTGGTGATTTTGATCCGAGTAAGAATGTGGCTTGGTAACTACTTGGTGTCTGGTAGACACCCTGCTAGGGACATCAGTGATGGGTGGGATAAGAGTATCCAATCTAGAGTGGATTGAGGTTTGGTTCTATTGTCTGTTCTTGTGGGGGGAAGTGATGAGTTGGGTTAGGCCATGTAGGTTAATATGGGAGAGTGGCTTATGAATGGAACGGTTTTGCCAGTCAGTATTAAGGTCTCCTAATACTATGCTTTCCTGGGGGAGGGAGTTAGATATCCATTCTAGGAGTTTTTCTGTAATTGGGATATTGTTGCCTGGAGGGATGTAGCACCCTATGATGTTGATGCGTTTATTATCATTAAGTTTTAGTTTTGTTAGTGTGTGTTCAACTTTATGAGGTCTAGGGTTATGTCTACTTTCTCAAGGATGATGTGAGATTTACACACTACAGCAACACCCCCCCCCTTTTTTTTTTACCTATTCTATCACTACAAATTATATTGTAACCTAGTGGCTTGATTTCATTGTTGTGGTTGCCTGGTTTAAGCCAAGTCTCTGTTAGCATGACTATCTCAGGTTGATAAAAGGAGAGTAGTGCATGAAGGTCGTGGACTTTTAGTATACCCAACATTTAAATTTAAAATGAGGAGCGTGGATTTGTCTGTGGAGTAGGGTATCATTAGGGTTGGGGCTCCTAGATTTTCTGGGCCTGGGTTTGGGTGTATATCACCTCAGCTAATGAGTTAGGTTCTGAGGTAAAAATAGAGTTTGAGTAGTTTGTTTAGGGTCTTAAAGTTCTTTATAGTTGTTTGAGACTGGTAGTGCGATGGCTGTGATCTATGTGCATAGCGGTGAATAAAGAAGGTTTGGTAGTGATGTGGGACTAGTTGAGTAAAAGTGTGTTGTAATGTCGGTGGAAGTAGTTTTTCTTGGTATATGGATAAAATTAAGTTGTTTTTGGTGGTTGGTGATAGAAGTTAGCAGTGGGAGTGTGGGTACACCTAGGAGCAATAGTAAGAGGTGTATGTATGTGGGTTTGGGTAGTTTGGGCATGGTTTGGTCATGAGAGAGATCCGCTTGGGATGGGGTGGGTGTGGTGGATGATGAGAGATGTTGTTTGCGATTGTAAGGCAGTTAGATGGAAGACTGTGCTTTACAGGATATGGAATAGTGGAAGAGAATGAAATGGGTACAGGGGTGGAGCAGATTCAGTGGTTAGTGGTTAGCATGATGGGCGTGCCCAAGTTCAGTTGAAATGTAGCACTAGTGGGGGCGGGTGGGAATAGGAAGCAGGGAGGGGAGCGGAGTGAGCCCGAGCACAGCGGGGCTAACACTAACTCCACTTATATCAATGGGCTTGCTTGTTTTTCTTTGTACACCAAATGCATCATTCCACTTGTTTCTGTTTACACCAAATGTGTCTATTTGGCTGTATTGTACTAGTTTAAGTTACTTATACTGATGCAGTCACACTGAAAAAGGTATGGGGAAGCTTCCTCACCACAAGCAGGCCAAAAGATAACTTTCAAAAGGGCGCTGCTCAAGGAGACCCACTAATATGGACTAGTTAATGTGCATGGGGGAGGAGGAAGTTAGAGGGGGATACAAAATGGGGGAAGGTATAACCAGAAAAAGCCGGTAGAGATCTGTCCCGCCCCCTCACAGAAGACTGCAAAGGAAAGTAATCAGCATAAGAAGTGGAAGCCTTGGAGCTGTAATGTTAAGTGTAAGCAAGGAAGAGGTCGAAGCAGGAAATTAGGAGTGTAAGCAGTTAGTTGCAGAAACACTACTTTAAGGCCTTGGTGTGCAAGTAATACAAAGGAAGGTAAATCTATCTGGGGGACAAAATACACCAAGTAAATGGTACTTGCCTTACTTTATCAGTGTGGAGGCAGATCTATTTGGGACAAGATACAGCAAGTATGTTAAGTTATGACACCCAGTGGCAATAGACAAAGCTATAGTTGCCTGGGGGGGGGCCTTGCAGGTGTGCATGCCGGCCAAAACAATGTTTAAAAAATAATTAGTAAAAGTAACAAATGTGCTGTAAAAGGAAATGTAAATAGCCAGTCACAATGTTTAAAACATAACTGTTAAGCACCACATCTGCTAACAACAAGAACTGTAAATATCCAGCCACCTATGCAGACTTGTCTGGTAGGTATCCTTATTAAAAAGGGTTATTCTTGTCTTGCAATAACTGTAGGGAGAAACCAGACCATAGCAGTGGTTTTATCTGGCAATGTTGCAGTTGCTGGGGGGGGGCCCAAGCTGCGATGATGCGCTATGCAAACTTGTCTGGTAGGTATCCTTATTAAAAATTGTTATTCTTGGCTTGCAATAATGGTAGGGGGAAACCGGACCATAGCAGTGGTTTTATCTGGCAAATGTTGGTGTTGCTGGGGGGGGCGAGCTGCGATGATGCAGGTAGACCAAGTGTGCTATGCAGACTTGTCTGGTAGGTATTCTTTATTAAAAAAAGTGTTATTCTTGGCTTGCAATAACTGTAGGGAGAAACCGGACTGTAGCAGTGGTTTTATCTGGCAATGTTGCAGTTGCTGGGGGGGGGGGGGGGCCGGGACCCGAGCTGTGATGATGCAGGTAGACCAAGTATGCTATGCAGACTTGTCTGGTAGGTATCCTTATTAAATGGTGGTGTTCTTGGCTTGCAATAACTGAAGGGAGAAACCATAGCAGTTGTGTGGGTTGCTGTGTTTGTGGAAGGTGGTGTGCCTTTGTAAGTGTGGTGCGAATGTTATGCATTATGAAATGGAGAAATTAAGAGTAAAATTTTGCTCAGTGAAGTCCCTAGCAATTTCATCACTGCTTGATTCAGACATACACATTCCCTGTGTTTGTCAGTACTATGCTACAGCAGCTGGTACTCTTTCTATACAAGTATATGCTTCTCCTGGAGTCTGTTGCGGAGAGGATGAGAAACACTACAAATATACAACTAAGACAAACTACATAAAGCAATAGTAAGAAAGTACTAGGTCACAGAGGCTTGGGAGGTCATTGTTAAGAAACTGAGAATTGTTGTAAAATTTATTAAATACCATAAGTTCAGGTTATACTACTATGTAAAGACAACCATGTCAGCAGCCAAAATGCATTACAAGTTGAATATTTTACTGTGCACATTTTAAAAAATGGATAGACTAGCCTAAACTCTGGACTGAGTTTGCTTTTTTTTTATTCTTGGGAATTGCTATTCAGAAGTGAAGAGATATACAAGGGAACAGTTTTAGTGGCACACCAGACTATTTCTATTGTCATGCAAAGCTGACAAAATAGTTGAATCTAGCAAAGCTGGAAATGTGAGACTAGTCCACTGAAGGAGGGGAGATGGGAGGAGTAACCTGGCCAGGAACTGAAACTTGCAAAACTGCTCCTTGTGAAAAGTCTTTTTTATCTCAGTAATTTGTTGACACTTTTGCAAGTTTCTTTCAGTGAATGTGTAGTACATCAGTAGGAACAACATTTGTAAAACTCAGCGCATACCAGTCAATGACACACGAGCTGTAGACTCTCAAACTTGGCAGTTTTTTTTCAGGAGTTCCATTGTAAGTGAATGGAAGTCTAGTCTGACAACAAATGGTAGGGCTATTTGTCCTCACAGTCTGCATTATAGGACAGATATAGCTTTCCAAAGGAATCACCATGTCTGCCCCCATGAGGGCAGACCAGAGTAAAAACAATAAAATTAGGAATGAGTACTTATTTTGCTGAAGGCAGCTTTGGGAGGTGTAGTAAATCATGGCAAGATAAAAAATATATGTTTTCTTTATCATTTGCCCGTAGTGGCCCTTTAAATGATACAGCCTAAGCTTCAAGTTGCAGGCAGAGATGGCAGAAAGTTTACAATGAGGTTTTTTTTTTTTTTGAGGGGAAAACCTCTCACCCTATAAATGGCAACTATTACTTGCCCTTGACACCTACATCTTCTACTAATCAATGTACCTAGCTTTAAGACTCAAGCCACAGTTTTTGCAAGTCAAGATGCACTCCAACCACTGTGGTAGCTTACAAAACTCTCAGCTTTTACATGCTTAACTCATTACATCAGAGTGACCCCAGGTGCATCTGCAGTCTACTACAGACTCTAGGTGTCAAATATTGCTTGCTCATATTTACATCATTAATTTCAAAACCATGCTGTGTACAAGGTTTTAAAGATTTCAACTTGCTTACATGCTTACACAATGGCAAACTCAAGCTGCATTAATATTTGATCTGTCTAGTGCAGGGAAACAGATATGACATTTACATTTTCACATTCTAAATCTCAACTAAGTAACAACTTCTTAGCCTGAAATGAAAGCTCTCCACTAGATGAATACAATGTTGCTGACAGTATGTGTGCAGCTTGAGTGGTTGCAGAGATTTGTAATATTTTGTAAACTTACAATAAATAAAAAAGTGGTATAAAGGGCAAGCTACACACAAATGGAGGCCTCTGCTTAAACATGGCAAGAAAGTACTTTATTATTGAAAACACTTGCAAAATACTACAATTAAGCACTTCCATCCCATTGTAATCAGGACTTCACCACCACTTAGGGCATAACAAAGCTCCAGGCTCTGACATCAGAGCTCCTCCCCTCCAAATCCCTCAGATTGAGTTTGCTACACCATGTTATCATTGAAAGAAATCACCCAACGAAAATATGGAATGGAGTCCACTGGCAAGTATATACCAACACAAAATGGTAAAAACAGTCCTTTATTAGAATAAAAACGATCAGTATTTACCAACATATAAGCGCTTTAGTCTCCAATTATACAATTCAGGAGACTATCAAACAAGAACTGAACATTAAGAGTTTAAATACTAAAAACACAAACTCCCTCCCAAATTACATCACTTCCTGGCAAAGCAAAAAGTTCTAATTCAACAGTTATCTAAAAAGAACATTGAGCTAAAAACCATATACAAGAGCAAACTGCATGCATAGAATTGTAATAAATTAATATATATTGGCAGCACTAATACATAACCAATTGTTCATGCGCAATCATGCAACTGCCAACAAAAAATAAACAAATGCACAATGAACATGGAATCCTATATTAGGTTCCATATAACAAAATATCGTCAGCTTTGTAAAAACATGCCCTAAACTCTTATGACAGAATTTAGCAACAGTCATAAAAATGTGCACCACATGGTTTAAATGCTTGTATTACATAGGTTAAAACTGTTTTAAGAAATATATATTTTTAATACAGACAACTAAATGGGAGGAAATTCGGGCAATCAAAATATGTACTAGAACACCACAACCTTCTCCCATAATCTAAGAAGCCAATGCTTAAATACGTAAACATAAAACTTCTCCTATAATACATTATGTAAACCTAATTAATACCAACTAAATAAATGAGTTAAAAATAACTAAATAATTTAAAAGGTGCATTTCCATTAGTCTCTACCTAATGTTTTTATTTTTAGCAAACTACTAATGGAAATATCATTTAAGCCTGGCAAACATGCAGTACTCAACCGCTACTGCCAGCCTTTTTTTTTTTTTTTTTTTTTTTTTTAAGTAATATGGCCAAGCACCTCCCCTAGTGGAATGCACCATAGTTTCCAGTATAAAAAAATAAGTGTTCTGGATATACATTGATAGGTTTGGCTAATGCATTATGGTCACAGACTGGCAACAGCTTTTAGTGCCTCTACACCATCGCTAAGACTGGACACTAGATCTAATGAGATAAACTGTGATGGGCATATTGGTGCGGATAACTGTAGTGGGGTTTTTAAAACACCCACACTATGAGAGGTTAAAGAATGATTGCATATTGGTGAATAGTACAAAAGTTACTAGTATGACATTACAGGATCAATGTAATGAATTAGATCGGTACCTTTTAAAAATAAAAGAAAGATACAAATGGATAACCAGTTTTTTTTTTTTTAAAAAAAAAAAAAAAAAAAAAGTGCCTTAAACAGAGAACTGTACCGAAAGGCCTCAGGATGTGGGAGTTTTTCCTACAGGATTGGTTGCAGGTTCCGATTTTCATAAAGATTTGTTAGGACTATTTGATAGATTTGGGTTCGAATATATGCAAATGTTTAGACTAACAGAATGATTAAATCTTTGAATTCTGAACGGACAAAACTAGATAAATTGTAAACCCTGCCTTTACAAACAAATTTGAATATTGTCGTATCTTCTGTAGCATAGAACAAATGCTTATTAAAAAGAGGAAGATGAAGGTGGCTAGGGATGAGCGGGAATATGCTGACAACTTAGCATACCCCAACCCCCTCAAGTTTGGCAGCAACATAAGTGGTGAACAACAAGGGAATGGTGTTAGAACTTTCGAGGTGACAGAGATGGACACCTTCGAAGAACTTTTTTTTAGACTAAACAATATCCACCCCTGAGGTGCTCAGAGCGTCTAATGAATCAGAGACCAACAGCAGAGGGGCCAATACAACTTTCAAAGGGGGAGGGGGAAATGTACAACAGCAGGGGTCAGAACAGGAATACTGAGGGGGCAATAGATGTTACCCTGAGACAACTGTTTTAAACAATAAGAATAGCAATGGTAGTATTTGACCGCCATTAACACTGCACTTCAAATTCTAAAAAAATACTTCAAAGTATATAATTATACTGATTTATTCTTTAATATGACTATTTGCCTCAAGCTAAATGGCAAAAAGTGTATAGTCATCCCCTTTGGCAAAAACAAAGTGCCCACAAATTACCACATAGGTGGTAATCCATTAAGTACAGAAGTAGTAATTAGGGGCCTGGGGACCCAAGTTGATAGCAATCTCTCATTTGACAACCATGTGGCCAAAGTGGTTAGAAAAACATTTTATATAGCCCACCTAATCATGAAGGGATTCACATCTAGATCAGGGGAGGTCATCGTGCCTCTTTACTCATCCCTCATCAGGCCCATAATTGAGTACAATGCCCCTTTTGGGATGTACCTTACCAGACACCTGCAGCAACTAGAAAGACCCCAAAAGTACCTCACCAAGAGGATCAAAGGGCTCAAACAGATGCCATATGCTGCCCGGTTAAAGAAACTCCAGCTCTATTCAGTGGCATACCGCCTGTTCAGAGGCGATCTGTGCCTGATGTATAAAGCCATGTCCAACCCGGAATTAATGGACATGCTGCACCTCAGAAAATCCAAATCCCATCGAGCTACGCGCTCGAGACTTGAACCTCAGCACTGAAATAAATAGGACATGCTGGAGGGACAGATTCATAACCCAGAGGCTCCCTTCACTCTGGAATAAAATCCCAGTCCAGGTTAGGCAGAGTCCCTCATTGACTCTCTTCAAGAGGAATCTTGATGAGTGGATGGGAGATCGTAGGTTTACCCCGGGTATCACTTGTGTCACTTAGACAGAGGCACAGTATACCAACCTCGAAAAAGGGCATAGCAAAATAAATTTAAAATGGGGGTGGCGAAAGCCAAACATTCTGGCTAGGCTTATAAATGCCCTAGGGCAGATAGCCTAGTATGAACCTATGAACCTATGACATTTTTGCTAAAGGGCTTTACATTTTGTACTGGATAAATCCATGAATTTAGTCCACACTTTAATGGACTAAGCAATATGTTAGAAAATTAAATTTGAATCTTCTTTCGGCTGCTCCCGTCAGGGGTCGCCACAGCAGATCAACTGTTTCCATTTCTTCCTGTCCTCTGCCTCTTGCTCTGTCACACCAACCACCTGCATGTCCTCTCTCACCATATCCATAAACCTCATCTTACGCCTTCCTCTTTTCTTGTTACCTGGCAGCTTCATCCTATCCTACAGTATTAAAAATATATATTTCTTAAACTGTTTTAACCTATGCAATACGAGCATTTAAGCCATATGTTGCGCATTTTTGACAGTTGCTAAATTCTTTTCTAAGAGTTTAAGGCATGTTTTTACAAAGCTGCCGATATTTTGTTATATGGAACCCAATATAGTTGCGTGATTGCACATGAACAATTATTGTTGTTTATATGTATTAGAGTGCTGCCAATATATATTAGTTATTTATTATTACAATTCTATGCATGCGATTTGCACTTTTATATGGTTTTCAACTCAATGTTTTTAGATACACTTGTTTCTTTAATTAGAACTTTGTGCTTTGCCAGGAAGATACACTGTTTAATTAGAACTTTGTGCTTTGCCAGGAAGTGATGTCATTTGGGAGGGAGATTGTGTTTTTAGTATTTACTCTATTTTAATGTTCAGTTCTTTGATAGTCTCCTGAATTGTATAATTGGAGACTAAAGTGATCATTCTACGTTGGTGAATACAGATTGTTTTTACCATTCTGCATTGTATATACTTGCCAGTGAACTCCATTCCGTTTTTTGGATTTACTTGTTGGTTTCTTTTCCATCACATACCGAACGAAAATAGGTGAAGTCAAAGAAATACGCAAGAGCTCAAACAGTAATGAAGTATTCGTCCAAAGGATTCAGTAAGGGGATTGAGGGAAAGTTGAGCAAATGAGGCAACAGATGAACATTATGGCGAGTACATAATTATCTGATGTTGCCTTCATTTGCTCTTCAGCCTTTGGGACAGTCCCCAGGCTACAGAAACTTGGGTGGCCCTCAAGGAAGGCCAGAGCACAGCAGAACCAAAGGATGTTCTGTTCCTAGAAATAATTTCTAGTTTGTAATGTGAAATAAAGGTATGATGGTTTGACCAAGTAGAGACTGCACAAATTTCATAGGGAGTGATCAGAAGGCTGAAGAGGTGGAAACAGACCTAGTAGAATATGCGTGAATGTAACATGGTAAGGGGATGCCCTTTGTGGAATAAATTTAGTGCAACTAGTAATCGAATGAGTCAGGGTAACCTTGGAAACTTTTACCCAACTTGGACTAGTAAACAAAAAGGTCAGATTTCCTCAAAGTTTTGGTTCTATCCAAACAAAGTTGTCCATGCACATCCAACATATGAAGCAGATGAAATCCTCAGTTTTGAAAGTTAGGGAAGAACAGGCATATTGATAACTGTGTATGTTAGTCTCAGAAACTACCTTGGGCAGAATGAAAGGTTGTGCACAAAGCAACTCTTTCCTGTGAAAAAATCAAATATGGATGCTAGCACGACAAGGCCTGCAATTCAGATACTCTTTTGGATGAAGTAATGGTCACAAAGATGGTTTTCAGGCCAGAAACTTTAAATCTACCCTAGCTGAAGGTCCAAGGGGGGCGAGCGAGACTAAAGTCTGTAAAACTAAGTTGAGGTCCCAGGGGAGTACAGGTTCCTTAATAGGTAAAAGGAGAAGGCCTTGTACAATTTGGATAAAGCTAGAGAAAATTTTTCCTCAATACCTTGAGCTTCCAGTGGCCTGGTCTACTCCTCATGGGTGTCGGTAGCGGCCTGCGAGCCTAAAGTAGCAGTTGTCAGGGGCTGTGAAGGTGCCCGAGAACCGGTGACTGGCTTAAAAGCCTAGTTGGTTTTGGACCTCTGATGCCTGCCCTTTTCTTTGCATTTCTTGTGAATTCTGGTAGTCGGGTAGCTATCAGACGACAAATCTTCTGCCAAAATGGAGAAGTGCAAAATCGTACAGATGCTTAGTGTGTTGGTTAAATCTAGCACAAAACTGACAACTAGCAACGTCATGGTCAGGGACTAGGCAAGGAATACAGCAAGAATGAAAGTCCTTATGAGGTATTTGCTTCCCACAAGACAGACAATTAACATTTTCTGACATCGGTCTGGAGCAAGAAAAAAAAAAAAGTTTCCCCAACGGGGTACTTAGAATTTCAGATCCGAAGTCTTCACTAAAAGCCAACATCTCAGGAGTCGGCCGACTGGCATTTGGACTTTTGCTTCTGGCACTGTGTGGCAAGAAAGACTGAAGAAAATGACCCCTGAAGCACTGATGTCAGGGAGGAGGCGACCGAAGCCGGACCTAGACTTTGGAATTCAGGATAACAGAGGGTAGCCTGTCAGCAGGATAACCCAATTGTAATGACTGCAACAGTGAAACAGGAAGAACATCTGGAAATGGCCATCAGTTGTATTTTCACAGTTGGCAAACTAGCTCCATTATGAAAAATATATGCTAGGAAGTCCAATACAGCAGAACTGAAGTTATAAAGTATATTGTTCTGATGAGCCCAAATGGAGAAGCCCTTCCACTTATTGGAAGAGGCAGAGTCCAAGATGGACAAACTATGAGACCAAAGTAAGGGGAACCAGACTTGCTCACGGCTAAAAGGGGCAAGGATCACTTGGCACTTCAACCTCAGCTTTTTGCAGTAATTTGGGAACAACAAGATAGGCAAAGAGCAGAACAGGGACTGTGGCTGAGGAAAGAGCAGGGCAAACCAGCTGTATTTTGTGTTGGAGGGAGACTCAAAGATCACAGCAGGTTGACCCCATCTCTGGAGGATCATCCTTGCCACTGAAGGATTCAGAGACCACTTTTGAGGCAATAGAATGGAACTGCTGAGCCTTTCCACCAGGATGTTAGACTTGCCTGGAATGTGCATTGCCATGAGAAAGCAGTTGGAAGAAAGTCACCCATTACTACAGCCTCATGGCCTCTTGACAAAAAAAAGAGGCAAGACTGGATTCCGCCTAGCTTGATGTACCAAGCCACCGACAGGTCTGTCTGAATAGCAACAGTTCCCATGGGAAGAGAGAAATGAAGAGCTTGCAACGTAAGCAGTGCCGGTTTCATCTCCAGAATGTTTCCATGCAAGTTGGTCTCTAGGGGGGACCACGTGCCTTTGACTGTGTCCCAGATAATTCCCCCACACGAGTTGGGCTGCACCTGTGGTCACAGTAGGCTGAACAAGCAGCCCTGAAGATCCTCTGATTAGATCCACCATAAGAGAATGTTTGCATGCTGATGATTAGGTAAGTTAATGGGTAGAGCAGGGGATACTACTATACTGCTAAGGTCCATTAAAGTACTCATGTGAAGGTGAGCCAACAGTAAGTGTGACTGTGGCCACCATGGGCCCCAAAGCCCTTAGGACAAGACTTGCTGAGGGGGGATGTCCATTATCTGCCTGACATGACCCCTCAAGGTGGAAATTCTGTCCAGAGGAAGGACTAGAGAAAAAATGGTGTCCAGACTGATGAATTCCGACTTGGACCAGCTGAATTAGAGACTTTAAGGTCAACAGAGATGCCCAAAGTTGAGGCTAGGTGCAATTGGAATTCTCTGGCTTATAGAAGTAAATGCCTTGTGGGAACAGTTAGGAGCTAACCTAGTCTCAGTTGAGCAGAGACTGCCATGCATTTGAACACCTTGGGGGCTGTAGTGAGACCAAAGGCCAGTACTTAGAACTGATGATTGGCTCCTAGCTTGAAACAGAGGAACCTTCTGGAGAGCCTGTTCATCTTGGAGACCGTACACATCCTGAAGGTGTATACAGTCATCCTTCTGCAGAAAGGGTAGAACAGACTAAAATTGGTGCCAACTCAAAGTTCCAAATGGTCATGACAGTCTGAGGTCCAGAATGGGTCTGCAGTCACCAATCTTTTTGGGCACTAAAAACACTGGAGTAGATGCCCAATCTGATCTGGTCTAGGGGGACACTGGACACCCCACTGGCCCCAGTAATCCAGGAACCTCAATCTTCACCACTGGCAACAGTGGGGGATGTACACACTGGGAGGATGACAAGTACACACACAGTAAAGTGCAACTTCCCTTAAGAACACAGACCAGTCAAGTCTGGGGCTGGTTTCTCCCTCTCTCTCTAGATCCCCAAGAACTTCCCCACTGGCACAACTAGAGTTGAGATCTCAGCTGAGTGGCCAAGTAAAGACCTCCAGCACCCTCTGTCCAACCAGTGCTTCATGTTCCTGCTCAAGCAGCTGACACTCAATTTGTACACACACAGGAAAGGCTGGCACAGGTTTACTAGCTATGCCTTCTGCTCAGACTAGAAGGTAGCTTTCACTGCCACCAGCCACTCATCAGCTACTTTAAGGCACTTAAAGGGTGCTCAGTCTTACTGTGTAATGTTACTATTACAAAAAAAACTCCACACCAGGATACAAGAAATTCTTTACTGGTGTATCTGCTACCTCTGCTTTCACCTTCAAGGAATTAATTTTATACCAAGCAGCCATTTTTTATATAATGACATTAACAGAATAATTACATTTAATTGAAATCAATTAATCATTTAAATGCCTATAAATACATTGTCCCTGTGCTGTGAACTTTCAATTACTTTAATTTCATATAATTCTTTTATAAAACATTTACACTTTATTGGAGAGAAAATGCCTAGAATATACAGCAGAAAAACATTTTCACCTAATGAACAGAACTGATGTGAATATTGCAAACAGACTAGATACAAAGACGGATAGATGCAGCGATAATAGTAGGCAATGCCTCTCAACATTTAATATACAACATTGCAATAAATTTAAATTTCAACTAAGCTCTAACATTCAAATTTATATCTATATGTTTAGTCCCCTTGGATATAAGGTTTTTAAAGTTAACTATGCATTTAGTTTCTAACAATGACAATTCATCCCCTTGCTGCTGTTTCAGCTTGGCCAGCACACTATAGAAGAAAGATCTATCCGAAGATCGGACCTGATTAAATGCTCATCCACTGGGCTTTCTATTCTACCTCTCCTGTCACCCAAGTGCTTCAAGATTCTTTTTTCACTGCCCTTTTCGTTTGTCCTATATACAGTTTTATTGTAGTGCAGTCGCAACCAATGATATTTAATAAATAACTCCTCCTGATTCACAGTTTTACTGATCCCTGGCCTTATACATTTTGCCATTAATATTTGCCCAATCTATATTTTTAATCTTTTTTTTTTTACACAATGCATTTTCAACAAGGGAAACTGCCCTCACATATATGCTATCAAACTTTCCTACAGATAGCAATTCTTTCAAATTCTTCGATGTCCTGTGAGAAAGTTAGTCTCTCTGGAAAGCTTCCCAAACCTCTCATCATCATGGACTATTACAGGCAAAAACTTGACTAAACCTCTTAGCACTTCCGAAAAAGGAGAGTATTGACAAACATTTTGCTGTACCTTGTCCCTAAACTGAAAGATCTCCGTTCCTTGTCTTAGCACATTGGCATAAGACAGCACTAACTTATTTTTGACTGTTTTCCGCTACCATTAAGACTTCCTCTTTTGAAGTGCGTCTGACATCAATTCATTTCCTAGCCTGGTTCTCTCCAAGTGTTATTAGCTATTTGTAAGTACTCTCCATATGGCAATGATGCCAACAAATGAGGAGCATGCATGCTATCAGCCCTAAAAGTTATTGACCGCAGTGCTTTTAACAGAAGGTTTGAATGTCACTGAAGTCCTCCTCCACTTAACTCCAGATCCAAATGCTGTATTACAGCCCTGCTGGTGTTAAAAGTGAACTAAAGTCCAAAGTGATTATCCTGCAAAGTCTGCATGAAATCATGAAATTCCCCTATCTTACCCCTTGCAAATAAATCAATGTATCTTTTGAAGACAGTGACCCTATTTTTATAAAATTCTGTGTTGTACATATGAACAGTCTCAAAATAGTTTCATAAAGGAAACTGCATACACAGGGGCATACGATTACCCCGTGATCCCTTCCTTCTGCAAAAACATTTGTCAAATAGAAAACAATTATGGGTTAAAGAGAACTCCAACAGGCGAATAAGAAATCAGTATGTGGGCCTTCACCTAACATACGTTTCACTGCCTCCAGGCTGTATTTGAGGTTTGTATATCAATGACTTTACGTCCACACAGGCCCAATGGTATTCATGGGACCATTTAATGCCTCTATCAAATCTGCCAACTGTTTTCCATTCTCAATGTGATACTGATCGACATAAATGTTTTGAGATGAAAATCCAAAAACATGCACACATTTTGCAGATAGGCCCCCTTCCTCAACACTATGGGTCTGCCTGGCAGATTGTTGATACACTTCTGTATCTTGGGTATCACTAAAAATCGCATCCTTGGGGATTTGTGTGTAACTTAATATCTGCTGAACTCAAAAAGCCAAGCCTCTCCCCCCTCTCCAAAATCTCCAGCAGGGATGAATTAAACACTAACTGGGTTATTGGTCAGCCTTTCATACACTATCATCGTCCAAAGTCCAAGCCATCTCGTCATTCCTTTTCTAAATTCATAACCACCCAATTGCCTCCCTTGTCTGCCTGTGCAAGTTACTTCTCATTGTGTCTTAACTGCTGCAAAGCATCCCACTGCTTCTTAGTCAGATTAATTGCCCCGAAATGCTTTCTAAAATTGTCATACCATTTCTACATGTTCACATAAGACACTTTCAAGCACACAAACATTGAACAATTTGGGTGGCATAAAAGTACTACAAGGTACTTGTGGCATTAACATTTTCCCATAACTGGTACAAAAGCTGACGCTACTATTGTTAACAGTGGATTCTCCCCCCACTTAATCTAGTTCATCCTGTTCCTCAATCATACACCGACATATTTAACAAAGAATCCTCATCCATGTTTACATCAGCACACTCACTCACTACATTGGCATCATCCCTGCTTATCTGCTTAACCCCACTTTGTCTACCATCAAAATATTTTTAAATTACAACAGAAGAAAGTTACTTCCAAAACCAAATCAGCAAGGCTAGGAAAGTATGTAAGAATGAACTTGGCCCCCTTGTCCACGAGAGAAGATGTCCCGATGTGCATATCTGATAAATACACAATTTTTAAATGGTCTACATTACTGTCATTTGCATCAAGTCCAAAACATTAATTCTGTTCTTCCTTCAGCCTTCTCTTCAACGACCTTTAGTTTTTCTTTCTCCTGCTTCTGTTATTTCTGCCGTACTAGCTTCCCCAGTTATTACTGGCACTGCTGGAATACCCTTGCCACTTCGCACTCTGCCTCTACCACTTTCGGAAATCGCCTTCTGTGGAAGACTCCACTGATTCCTCACAGAGCTCCTCTAACAAAACTTTTCTTGCTGCTACTCGATGCCACCTCCCCAGATTGGAACCAGGAATTTCACGGTGACTATTACCCACATGTTGAGCCTCTGTCTTCCTCTGGTCTCTGTTGCCAAGCAAATATCAGGTTATTCTTGTAATCATTGATATTCCTTTGTAATTTACCCTTCAAAAGAAGGGTTATTGCCTCCTCCACCTTGTCTACTTTGTCCTGGATATCTTATTTTTGATTCAAGGATCATACAGGATGTTTTCTCTGCAAGGTCTGCTTGTGTGAAGAATATCCGCCCCAAGATTTTCTTGTTGCCTGACACCGCGTTTGATCAGAACTTTCAACAAAGCTTTAGTACAAGCTAAGGAGGCAGCGTTCCAATCATTCAAGTAGTTTTAATCTTCGGCAAAATCATAAGCAGGCAATTTGTTGATTCTGAGACCCCTAGGGATAATGTTAAATACTAAATATTTTTTGAGCAGCTTGATGTCATAGAACAAAGTCAACTCTTTAGTGAGTAACCGCTCGAGTTCAAGAAGTCTATTTCATTAGGATTCTCCTCTCCCATGGCCCAAGGGTCAGTCATCCTTACTTCTCATTCTCTCAAAATGTCAGAACATGAAAAACGGGAACCATCTGCTGCAATAATCCTCTCCACCTACACCAGAAACTGTTGTAAAAACTGAACGCCAATAAATTGAAGAGACACTCTCCAGCAGAATACAAGAAAAATTCTTACTGGTGTATCCAGTACCTCGGCTTTCACCTTCAAGGAATACATTTTACATCAAGTAGCCATCTTTTATATAATGACTAACAAAATTGCATGTAATTAAAATCAATTTAAATGCCTATAAATACATTGCCCCTGTGCTGTGAACTTTTATTTTTTCATACAATTCTTTTATAAAAATTTTTTACACTATATTGGAGAGAATACCTTGAAGAATATACAACAGAAAAATACATCCAGCGGAAAAACATTCACCTAATGAACAGAACTGATGTGAATATTGCAAACCTACTAAATACAAAGATACATGCAGAGCTAATAGCAGGCACTGCCCCTCAACATTTAATACATAACATTGCAATAAATTTAAATTTCCACCTATCTAAGCTCTAACATTCAAATGTATACCTTTGTTTAGTCAACTTTAAGTTAACGATGCATTTAGTTTCTAACAAGGAGTTTAATTCATTCCCTTGCTGCAGTTTCAGCTTGGCCAGCACACTATAGAAGATCTATCCAAACCTTCATGGAACCGGATGAAATGCACAACCATTGAGCTTTCTATTCTACCTCTCCTGATGTCACCCAAGTAATCCAAGATTCTTTTTTTCACGGCCCTTTGCGTTTGTCCTATATGCCATTTTATTGTAGTGCAGTCACAACTGATGAGATAATAGACTCCCCCCGATTAACAGCTGTATTGATCCCTGGCCTTATATACTTTGCCATTAATATTTTCCCCATCTATATTTTTAATCTTTTTACACACTATATATTTTCCACAAGGGAAACTGCCCTCCCATATACTCTATCCAACTTTCCTATAGATATCAATTATTTCAATTTTTTTGATCTACTATAATAGAATTATATGAAATTAAAACTGAAAATTCACACTACAGGGGCAATGTATTTATAGGCATTTAAATGAATTTATTTCAATTAAATGTAATTAGTCTATTAGTGTGTACACAAACATATATATACATACATATATATATACATATATATACATATATATATACATATATATATATATATATATATATATATATACACACACACACACACACACACACACACACACACACACACATATATATAGTGCCAACTAAAGTGATGGTATGTACAAACAAGTCAGCTAGAAACTGTTCTGTATCTTTCAGAACATGTGTATATCTAGATAGAACCTGTTTAAATTCATTATCCAAATAAATGGAGACCGGTTCTGTGAGCCAGCCTGCGCCAGAAACTATAGGTCTAAATGAAGTAAGATTTTTATGCATTTTCGGTAAACCGTGTATCCTCGGTATTACAGGATACTCTACATAGAAATAATCAAACAATTCAGCAGTTTGAAACTCTTCTTACACTCAAAGTATTATAAATACTACTACGTATTGTGGCTATATATTCAGGCACAATCAATTCATAAGATTCACTTCCTAACATTGCAAGCATGGAAAGCAAACAGAAGTCATGGTCTAACACCACCACCGGTCCACCTTTATCTGCTGGGCGTACAACTACTTCTATTATTCTTAAGACTATCAAAAGCGACTCTTTCTTGTTCACTCAAATTACTGGTGGTTATTACCCGACTATTAAATTCATTATATAGATCATTTTCCACCGCTTTAAGAAATAATTCTAAATCCGGTGGAAAGTGTGGACAAAATGTGCTATTCTTTTTAAAACACATTAATCCTCAACTAGGAGCATCAGCAAACATAAGTTTCAAAGCTACATTTCGTATAAAAAGTCTCACTGCTAAAATTGCAGCACTCATATATTTTGCCTGATGGTATGAAATTCATACCTTTGTCCAACAGACTCAGTTCATCACGTGTTGGCTCATACTTAGAAATGTTCAATACTAAAGACCTTGATTCCAGGTCTTCTTGGAAAAATGTACCTGCTGTTGGACCGGAGGGTCCTTCCGTTTGGCTCCCCTTCCTGGATCCTGGTCCGTTGATCTTTTTCTCCCCATCCGAATAGGTAGGGAAACCACTGGAAAATTCTGGCCCTCTGCTTTATCAAGTTGTATCTTCCTTCTCACTACAGTGCTGGTACAAACCATGTTATCATCCTTAGCTTGTTGATCCGACATTAACTCTGCCAGTGTAAAATATATTGAAGTTGTCGGATTTGGAGATATAACTCCTTCAGTTAGCAAGCCACCTTGTACATTGTCCAACAACCACTGATACACTTCATTCTGTCTTTTCAGACCTGAACCTCTTTTCCCTTAGATCACCCTGGCTGCTGTGCGTTCCTGCCTCTGGAGACTTATAAAAGTCTCTTCTGCCTAGTGACCACCTGTAGGTCTGGGATTGAGTACCCTACCTAAGTCTCCTGCCACATACCCTACCTAGGGACCAAAACTATACATTTTTGGAAAAGCCTCCTCCTATAAAGACGCAAGAAAGTATGTCCTACAGCTCTTCCAAGTTTCACAACATTGTGTAAGCTTTTCTAACCCACAGCTATTGTTAATCTCAAAGCAAGTTCTGCCAGCAGCCAACCTTAGCTTCTCCCTTCCCCTCGACCACCAGCAACCTTTAGTAACTCCATTTACCTGACTCACTCCACATCCACTAGCCCTGTCAGTAGTCCTGGTAGCAATTACCTGCTGAGTCCACTAGGTGGCGCCCTACTACTAGAATCGCTTATTCCATGCAAACTTTTTTTCTACTTACTAATTCCTATATTTCCCACTATCTGCTAGCCTTTTGTGTTATTTCCACCCTTTTCCTTTCTCTGATATTCTCAGCCTTGCCCCACTTAGTCCTTACTCTCCAAGCATTACTCTATGTCCTTGGTTTACTTACCTTTACTATCAGCATCTTACTGATTTGTTTTCCACTCAACCTCTCTTCTTTGGCTCTAGCTCTATAGCCACACCCCTATCCCTCCTATCCTATTACTCTCCTTCCCGCCAAATTGTTGCCTAGCCTTCACACCCCTTCCACTCCCCCTTCTCTTTCTTTGCCATATGACCTATTACCTTTCTCCATTACATATACTTCTCTCTTTACACATCCTCTTTCCTCTCCAGCCATTCTCTCTCTATTCCCTATAGAACCCTTTCTTATTTACCAACTGCTTTAAATAAATTTACTACCCCCTCTATTGCCTACCTCACTCATTTCTCTCCCCTTTGTACTTTCCTCTCTGCTTCCTCACTTCTCAGATTACTAAATTAGGTCTCCCTACATACTAACTATGCCTTTACTCAGTCTTAATTACCACCCTTCTCTCAACATACCATTTCACCTTTTTTGAAATTTCACTTAACTATCTTATCTCCTCACAAACACACTTCTGCTAGACTCACTTTCACACCTTACTCTAATGTCAATTCCACCCCTAGCTATCATCTATCTAAATTCCACAGGCAACATCACCTTGCCTACCCCCTATCATCTAGCAAAAAAACAAAAACCGTAACAATTCAAAAGAGCAACTACTTAACTAAACTAGTTAATCCTACCCTACAAGATGGAGACATCCACCCCAACCCTGGCCCTATCTCACCACCTCTCCATAACTGCTCACCTAACCTCAATAATAACTTCCTCATAGGACACCTTAACATCCAAAGCATAAATAAGAAAATACCCTTCATCCATGCCCTCTTAGATATCCACTCATTTGACATTCTTTGCCTCTCTGAAACCTGGCTAAACCCAGGCACAAAAGACTCAGATTATACCTCAAGGTTATAACATAGTAAGACAGGACCGCTTAAAATGCAAGGGTGGTGGAGTAGCAATACTTTTCAAAAATCAACTTAACATCTCTACTCAACTAGCATGCCCAAACCAAAATAGCAAAACAGAAGCCATCATTATTAAACTCCAACTTAACACCAAAAAATCCATTTACATTATTTGTTTGTATCTTCCCCCAGGTAATAACATTCCAATATTAGACGACTTTCTAAGCTGGGTTTCTACCACCTACCCCCAAGAAACCATAATTCTTGGCGACATTAACAGACTGGAACACTATTAATGCTGACAATCCCTCTCATATTAACCTACATGGTTTCTCACAAACTATTACCTCAACTACAAGAGTCAATAAGCCCAGTAAGAAAGAGTATATTAGACTGGATACTCACAAATAAAGTTAACAAACAATATAAAGTAGGTACTATGCCAGACGACATCAGCGACCACTGCCTAACCTACATTACTAGACAAAAATCTGACTGTTAACCTCCCAAATACAAGGCTAATTCGATCTGTCAAGCATTTTAAAATAGACCTTTTTAAAGCTGAACTGAGAGCATGTAAATGGAATTGCTTAAAATCTCTTCCCCTGGAGGAAGCAGTATTATTCTTTAATACTACATTCTTATCCATACTTGATACACATGCTCCAGAACGCTCTATTAGAGTAAAGACTAAATCTGCCCCATGGCTGACCACCAATACTAAAAAACTCATCCATGCTAGGAAACAAAGCATGAACAAAATGGAGATGCGATAGACAAAACCCTGATTTAGTTAATTTCCGCCAGCTTAGAAATCTAGCAAAAAAATCAATAATCTCTGACAAAGAAAAACTTCTACTGTAAACTTCAGGAAACTCATTAACAACTCTAAACAGTTCTGGTCTTCAGTAAATAGACTTCTTTCCCCAGGAACTGCTAAAACTCCTTCCCCTCTAAATGCTGACTCAGAAACCCCTCTCCAGACTGCTAATGCTTTCAACTTTTTCTCTGAAACTATTCAATCCCTAGCCAAACAAATGAACCCTAACAACTCTCATATACCAACATAACTACCTCCTCCTTCAACTTCTCTCTAAAACCTATATCTACCTCTTTCATCTACAAACTCATTTCACAAACTGAAGTCCTGTACCCCTTCTGCTGACAAGCTCCCTTCTCTATTCCTTCAGGAAAGCTGCCAAAGAAATTGCATATCCTATATCCTTACTTATCAACAGAACTATCCAAGAAGGAACCATCCCTGATATCTGGAAAGTCTCCTATATTATCCCACTGCATAAAGGTGGTAACTCCCTTGACCTTTCCAACTTCAGACCAATTGCCCTTCTCTCATCCCTAGCAAAAATCATGGAAAATGTATTCATCAGCAACTTGTACACTATCTCTCTTCACAGCATAATAGCAAACTCCCAGCATGGTTTCAGACCCCACCACAGTACCACCACTGCCCTTCTATCCTTTGTAGATACTATCAACAAAAATCGAAACAATACTCTCTTCCGCTCTTTTCATTGATCTCTCTAAAGCTTTCGACATGGTCAACCACCATCTCTTAACTAACATTCTTGAATCTCTCTTGTGATAAACTAGCCACTAATTGGTTCAAACCTTATCTTAACAGACAACAAGCAGTAATATGGGAAAACCATATCTCATCACTCCTGCCCATTTCCATCGGAGTTCCCCAGGGCTCCATTCTGGGTCCACTTCTGTTCTCCCTCTATTAACGATCTGCAGACTGCTATCCCACAAGCAACCTGCATACAATATGCAGATGATTCTACCCTTATCTGCTCAGCACCTTCCTCTACGGAACTGAGCTCATTGACCCAAAATACCTTTAACACAGTAGAAACTTGGTTTTCTAGACTGTTTCTCCTACTAAATGCCAAAAAAACAAAACTCCTCCTCTTCTCCCCCACCACTCGGTCCCCCCCTTTAAACTTTACCATTTCCTCAAATAATGGCACCGTCATCTCACCTGATCCAACTACTAAACTCTTAGGAATAACCATTGACAATCTTTCCTTCGATCAGCACATTAACACCATCAAGATTAACAGAAAAATTGGATCCCTATATCGTATCAAACCTTTTCTAACCCCAACAACTAGAACCAGAATTGCACAATCTCATCTCCTATCTACTCTCCTATATGCTTCCCCCATTTATACAAACCTTAAGAAAATCAATGTTAACAAACTTGCAACTTACTATAACATAGCTCGCTTCGCCACTAGTAACCCCTTTAGGACCCACCATTGTATAAACCTAAAACAACTTGGCCGGCTCGAATTTCAAAACTACCTTATAATTCCTCAACTCACTATAGCCCACAACATATTACACCTACCTGACAACACCCCAATACTCTCTCAACTTCTAATCCCTTACAACAATCTTAACTCACTTCGCTCCTCTAGTAAACTCATGACAAAATCAATAAAGGGAAACACAGCAGGTGGTTCTCTATTCACTAACACTATAGGCAGAAGTTGGAATCTCTTACCTAGTGACATAATTGTGACTACATCCCTGCCACAATTCAAACAGAAAGTTAAACTGTACTACCTAAATCATTGGCTTTGTTCCTGCAGTACACCTGACTAACCTTTTTCTCGTACTCTATTTTCTCCTTCACTCTTCTCTTCTCTACCTGTCTCATTTCTCCTCCTTTTACTGTTCTAAACTATGTACATTTTATGTACAATTGCTAATATGTAATGAACTGCATATTGTAAAATTGTTTCTCTTTGAAATTACCTTTCATTCTGTGTGTTATGACTTCCAATTTTTGCTATTTGAGAATAATCATTTATTATGTAATGTACTTAGTATTTAGTGGAGCTTTTCTCCTCGGGCCTCTGCTGAAAATGGACATGTATCCAGCCTGACTAGCCCAGTCAACAAATGTAAAATAAAATAAATAAAAAGTAAAATAAAATAAATAAAAAGTAAAATAAAATAAATAAAAAGTAAAATAAAATAAATAAAAAGTAAAATAAAATAAATAAATAAAAATAAATAAATAAAAATAAATAAATAAAAATAAATAAATAAAAAATAAATAAATAAAAATAAATAAATAAAAATAAATAAATAAAAATAAAATAAATAAAAAATAAAATAAATAAAAATAAAATAAATAAAAAATAAAATAAATAAAAAATAAAATAAATAAAAAATAAAATAAATAAAAAATAAAATAAATAAAAAATAAAATAAATAAAAAAAAAAAATAAAATAAATAAAAAATAAAATAAATAAAAAATAAATAAAACTGCTCAGTTCCTCTTTCCTTTGATTGAAGATCCGTCGAGCCAATGGCCTTCACTGGCTGTGAGGGCTCCTCCCCTCCTAGTAATCGTAGATGTTCTCCGATTAGCTGCAGCATTTTGAGTAACAGTTGCATTATCCATGGCTGTTACACAAGTCCTCGGCCACATAAAAACGTTTTTCTTAGCGAAGTCCTGTTTATCTGTTAAGTTTTTTCTTTTTCTGTTCTAACAGAGTATGTTCATATCTTAGAACTCTAACTCAGGCATATACAGCTCAGTTGCATCAACTCCGTTCAGTTCATTCAACTTTTCCTGCTGTTCAATAATCATATTTCTCAGGTCCATCTCTAAGGGATGAAAAAAGTCTAGCAACAGCTGTATATACGCATTGCTAGCTTTTAAGTTGATCTGTTGCCACTTAGAGTAGATCTGGGTAAGTGTTCCCATAGGTGGGCATATTCAGGATCCTTGGCCCCCTAGGAACATTAGTTAAGACATGCCTCCAGGTGATAACGCGGACACTGGTGGAGTTTAAATTTATATTCTCAATGTCGCTTGATTTGTTTGATTACTTGTTCATTCGCAGGATTAATACCAGGTTCATGTTGACTGTTAAAACCTTCCATGCACAGCAAAGGATTTAGCACTTCAGTTAAGACTCCTCGCAGCCTTCCACTAGGCATAAAGTCAGCTTGCTGAGAGCCTTTGTTAACAGCACCTTCCATAGCACTGAAAGGAACCCCACATATATCTCAAAAACAGTCCAAGTCCCAAGTAATTTACTGAAAATGAACCCAGATAGAGATGTAAAGAAGGTGCTGATCCAAATATAGTGATGACAATCCAATGAAATAATCCAATTCAATGAAAAACCAAGAACCGCAGATGTGTTCCGCTTCTTCAGACGTACTACTAAACGCTCTCATACAGTACCACACAATCATTATATATATATATATATATATATATATATATATATATATATATATATATATATATATATATATAAAATATATATAAAATATATATAATATAATACAATATAATATATAATACAATATAATATATAATACAATATAATATATATAGCTGCTTGGTGTAAAATTAGAAGTTATGTACCTACCATAACGTTCCATGTTAGTTGTCTTCTCTCGCCTTCTTTCTTGCTGGATGGGTTCAGAGCCGATCCTCGGCTCCGACTCGGCACTTGCTTTAGCTTAGGAACTCCTTTTACCAGCTCGAGGCAACCCTATATCCCATGATGCAAGGCGGAACTACCTCAGATCTCGTTTGGTAGCTAACCTACCCTGCTAAAGACTATCCTAACATAATTAGGAACGCAAGTTCCTAATAGAAGTCCTCATATGAAGGCTCCGGAGGAAACAACCTAATAGGAACTGTTCAAGATCTGTCCAGGCCAGGGGGAAGGAGGGAGGGATGCAAGAAAGAAGGCGAGAGAAGACAACTAACATGGAACGTTATGGTAGGTACATAACTTCTAAATGTTAAGTTGTCAATCTCGCCTTCATTCTTGCTGGATGGGACCGCGTCCCTAGCACCTGTATCCCGGGTGGCTCAATGGAACAGACTCTTGAGAACTGTGGAACCAAAACTGGCCCTATCTCTGGAGGCCAAGTCCAACTTGTAATGAGAGACAAAGGTATGGGTAGTAGCCCAAGTAGCTGCTGCACAAATGGTATCAATGGGTAGTCTATCCTGAAAAGCTGCAGAAGTGGATAGACTCCTGGTTGAGTGTGCTTTTGGCTTAGAAGATAGCTGTTTGCCTCTGAGAGAGTACACATAGGAAATAGTGGAAGTCAACCATCTGGATAAGGTCACTTTAGATACTGGAAGACCTATCCTGTTTTCTGCATAGGAGACAAATAATTGGTCCGATTTTCTGAATTGTTTAGTTCTATGCAAATAGTACCTGAGCTGACGATGGACATCCAAAAAATGCAGTTTCTGTTCAGCTCTGTCGGAATAGTTTGGGAAAAAGACTGGTAGGTCTATAGATTGGTTAATTTTGTTCTGAGATACGACTTTGGGGAGAAAGGAAGGGTTAGTTCTTAATGATACCCTGTCCTTATGAAAAACCAAATAAGGAGAACGAATGCAGAGAGCTTGAATCTCGGAAACCCTTCTTGCAGAAGTGACAGCCAGTAAAAATATAGTTTTCCAGGTCAATAACTTCAAAGAACATGAAGCAGACGGTTCGAAGGGAGGTAGTATCAAGGATGCTAACATTAAGTTTAGATCCCATTGCGGAGGAGGATGCTTTATAGGTGGTTTTAGGAGAAAAACTCCTCTCAGAAAGGCCTTGCATAACCTATGAGACAATGTTATTGTCATGCAAGCCAACATGATACTTGGAAATAGCAGCCAGTTGTACTTTGACTGTAGATGACGAGGATCCTGACTGAAAAACCTCCGCCAGGAAATCTAAAACCGAATGTACAGGAGCAGTAAAGGGGTCAATATTTTTGGAATTTGCCCAAATAGAAAAACGTCGCCACTTGCTAGCATAAACAGTCCTAGTGGACGACTTCAAGGAAGACACTAAAATGTCTCTGAGTCAGAAATCATTGGTAGCCTGGCTAGGGTAGGAAGTGGAGCAACCAAGCAGTGAGGTTGAGAGAATGAATGGCCCGGTGCTGCTGACCCGACTGGTGGATCAAGAGATCCGGAACTGGGTCCAGATGCCAGGGCTGCACCAGAAGGTGACGATGCAGAGACGGAAACCAAATTTGTCGAGGCCAATAAGGGGCAATGAGGATCAACTTGGCTCAAAACGGTGGCTTTCTGAATGACTTGTGGAATCAAGGGAAAAGGAGGAAAAGCGTACAGAAGTCCAGGGGGCAATCCTGGGTTAGAGAGTCTCTCAGGGGTTGGCCTGGAAGGGGAAAGTGAAGAAATCGGGGCACTTGTTGTTTTGAGGAGTAGCAAAAAGATCGCAACAAGGAGTGCCCCACTTCAGAAAAATCTGATCCACTACAGATTGATTGAGAGACCACTCGTGAGGCATCAGAATGGATCTGCTCAGCCTGTCCGCTAACAGGTTTGACCTGCCGGGGATGTGCGTTGCTATCAGAAACCGTTGAGAAGAGATCGCCCATTGCCAAAGTCTGAGAGCTTCTCGACATAACGGATAGGACCTGGTCCCGCCCTGTTTGTTGATGTACCAGACTACAGACATGTTGTCCGTTTGTACTGCAATAGTCCCCGTGGGAAGTAGTTGAGGGCTTGCAACGTTAAAAGCACTGCTCTCATCTCCAGGACATTTATGTGCAGATGGTATTCTATGGGTTGCCACGTCCCGTGGACCATCCTGCCCTGATAATGCCCCCCCCCACCCGATCAGAGAGGCATCCGTAGTGACTGTGGCAACTGGAGGAGGGGGAATAAAGGGTCGGCCCTGATGAAGAAGAGGGGAAGATATCCACCAGTTCAGATGAGCTCGGCACGACTGTGTTACCAAGATTTCGTGCCTCATCGGGAGACTGTGGTACGACCACTGCGTGAACAACATCCACTGCAGAAGACGCATGTGGAAGCAGGCCAGTGGTAGAAGAACAATGGCCGCAGCCATAAGACCTAGAACCTTCAGTATAAATCTGGCTTTGATCTTGTTGCTTTGCAATAGAAGCAAAACGAATTTTTGGATGTCCAGAATGCTTTGATCTGTTAGTCTGGCTAACATTTTGACGGTGTTTAATTCTGCGCCTATAAAGGTGATAGATTGGCAAGGCAGCAGAGAAGATTTTTCGAAATTTACTGAAATTCCCAAACTCCTGCAAAGCTGTAGAGTGTAGTCTCTGGACTGAAGAAGCTGACACTTGGAGAGGAGCCAGTCGTCCAAATAGGGAAACACCTGGAATCCTTGACATCTCAGATGAGCTGTGACCACTGCCATGCATTTGGTAAACACTCTGGGGGCTGAAGTGAGGCCAAAGGGCAGTGCTCTGAATTGGTAATGACTGGTCCCTAGCCGAAAGCGGAGAAACCTTCTGGAGCGTCTGTGAATCTTTATGTGATAGTACGCATCCTGAAGGTCTATAGAGCACATCCAGTTGTCCTTGCCAGAAAGGGCAGAATGGACTGAAGCGTGACCATCCGGAATCTTGCCTTCTTGACAAATCTGTTTAGATTGCTCAGGTCTAATATTGGTCTCCAATCTCCCGTCCTTTTGGGGACCAAAAAGAATCTCGAGTAGACGCCGGATCCTACCTGGTCTGCCGGCACAGTCTGGACGGCTCTTTTTTCTAGGAGCTTTGAAACCTCCTGTTCTGCCAAATCCCTTTGACCGGGTGAGATGTCTGGAAGGGATTGTTGAGGTATGGGATATCTTTCGAAGGGGATTTTGTAACCCTCTGATATGATCGACTGTACCCACATCTCTTGAGATAGGGATTGCCAGGCTACTGGGTACAGCGAAATCCTTCCCCCGACTGCCTCCAAGGGTGGACAGTCGGGCAACACCTCAGGGGTGCTGAAAGGGCTTCTCAGGAAGAGACTCCCTGTTGCCCTGGTTCTGAGGACCCCCCCTGCCTCTAGGGCGGCGTCTATTAGTTACCCCCTCTGCCTCTGAGGGTAAACTGACCACGTGTCCGGTGTAGCTCCTTGGGCTTTACGGAACCACATCTTCCCCCCCCTTCTGACCCTTGGGGTATGGTCTAGAAGGAGTGGAAAACTGGACTCCAACGGCAGAAAGAGTTTTACCGTCCTGCTCACACCTGGTCAAGGTATCCTTCACCTGAGGTCCGAACAAAGCCGAACCATCAAAGGGGGTATTAGTGAAGGACGCCTTAAAGGGGTCCGCAAAATTACAAAGCCGCATCCAGGCTTGGCGTCTAAGAGCAACTCCTGTGCCTGCGGCCCTGCTCGCTCCAACGGCCGCATAGCATATGAGACGCATGGAGGAGTTAGATATGGAATTCAGGATTGCTAGCTGCGAGGCAATCTTTTCCTGAGCCCCAGCAGCAGAAGGATCCTGGACTACTTCACCCAGTTCCTTGAGAACATCTCGTTGAAGCCTGGTGAAGTGACAAAGATAATTCAGCGAACGCATAGCAATGGTCGCTGAAGAAAACATCCGCTTTCCATACCTGTCCATGGTCCTAGAATCCTTGTTAGGAGGATGGACAGGTACTGAAGGATCCGCCAGTTCCTTCTTAGTGGCCGCCGCCACCATAGCATCCACAGAGACACCCTTGGAAAGGAACTGTTTGTCCGAAGGGGCCGTGATGAATTTGGATGGTCTCCTGGGGACAGGTTCCACAGAATCTGGAGCCGCCCACGCCTTCCGAGCCACTACCTGCATCAGTGGGTCGAAAGGCGGAGACACCCAGGAGGTGGAGGGTCGGGATCCAAAAGCCTCCAGGTATACAGACCCATCCTCGGAGGGATCAATAGAGGGCCAATTCCCCCTCTGTTTGAGGATCTCAAGGATGTCTGAAAAGGAGACATCCTCAGAGGGGGATCGTGGGGAACCCTCCGACTCATCTAAGTCGGTATCAGATGTAGTAGATGTAGTCTGTGTGTTTCCTCTTACACGTCCTCTTCCGAGGGGGTTCCCCTGCAGGATCAGGAGAAACCTCGGAAGAGGAGGAAATTCCCAATAGGGAAACCTGGGGCGATGGATCCCTGGGCCTGAGCGCAAGAGGCTGGCAAGAGGCATCTGCAGGCACTGATGAGGGAGGAGCTAGAGGGATGGACCGTTGACCAGGCTCAGAGGCCAGGACACTCATCACCTCAAAGGCTCCCCTCCCCAGGAGACCGGAATATCCCCTCTCCGAGGAAACAGGAATGCCCGGCTCCAGTGAGAGGGAAGGCTCCGAGGCCGATGTCAGCGCCGAGCTTACCAAAGCCGAAGCCCTGAGAGGGAGAGCGGGGTCGGACAAGGGTCCGATGCCACTAGCCCCCTCGGAGCAGACAGTGGAAACCCGACGACCGGATCCCTCCAAGGAAGGTCAAGGAGGAGATCGGAGCCGAGGATGACGGAGCCGAAGGATGTATCGGCTCCGGCACCGAAACAGTCGCTGTCCCGAGAAGCTCCGGCTCCGAACTGCGATGTGGAGTCGGAGGAGGAAGTTCAAGGGGTGAGGCTATAGCAGACGTCTGATGAGACGGGCTATGGAGCATTTGGGCCAGTGCCTGAGACTTCAACAGCCTGCTTACCACCCTCTCCAAGTCGTGGTCAGACAGCCTGGAAGATCTCGAAGATCAGCTCCGATGGCTCCGTTCCGACAAAAGAGGAGACCCCGGAGCCGAGTAGATACTCAGTAACGAAGGGGACCGAGATCTCTTCCGGGACGGAGCCGAAGTCCCCTGAGCTCCAGATGGAGCCGAAGGTTTCTCGGCTCTGATGCTGGATAAAGTGTCGGCTCCAGCCAGAGCTGACAAGGCTACAGTAGATAAGGTATCTGAGCCAGCCGGCACCGAACCCACTACCTTCGAGGCAGATACATCGGTTCCAGCCGGAGCCGATCTCGGCTCCGACGGAGCCGGAGCCACCGGAGGAGGCTTAGATACTGAAGCCTGAGCCTTCGGTGGCTTAGAAGGTTTCCCAGACCCTGCCTTCGAGGGAGAACCTTCTGGCTTAAGTAAGCCACGGAGGATAAGTTTGTTCCTCCTTTCCTGCAGGACTCTCTGGCTAAAGGAGTGACACAAAGCACAGGAGTCCTGCAGGTGCAAAGGCCCCAGGCAATAAACACAAGTGTGACCGTCTGTCAGAGACATTTTCTGACAGCACGAGTCACACTTCTTGAAGCCTGAGACCTTGCCTTCCCTAGACATATCCTAGGTGGAAGAAACACAGACAAACCCCAACAAACACACAAATTAATCCCCTACACACAACACACAGGAAGGGAATAACAACTGGGGTTTAAGGCCTAACTAAAAACTTTACACTAAGGTTTAAAAAGAAGTTATAAAGTTTGAAAAATAAGGGAATAGGGTGGGCTGTAATCACTACAGGCTACACTATGACTAAAAAAGGGAAAATAAAAATACTAACTAAGCTTCTCTTTCTTTTACAAGAAATTCACTTACCTCTGCTGGTAAAGGAGACCTCTTTCGCTAAGCGGCAAACGAGATCTGGGGTAGTTCCGCCTTGCATCATGGGATATAGGGTTGCCTCGAGCTGGTAAAAGGAGTTCCTAAGCTAAAGCAAGTGCCGAGTCGGAGCCGAGGATCGGCTCCGAACCCATCCAGCAAGAATGAAGGCGAGATTGACAACTTAACATTGTATTCTTTGAAGGTGAAAGCAGAGGTACCAGATACACCAGTAAAGAATTTTTCTTGTATCCTGGTGTGGAGTGTGGTAGTTTGACAAAGAACAAGGCTATTGGGAGTGGCCCAGTGTCAAATAAATATGCAAATACTCCTAGAACTTAAGTCTCACAGATATCAGCCACAATGATGGGTTTAAATATATTTAATAAAAAGAAAATACTCTGTACATAAACTGCAAAATTCACAGGAAATATTTAACACACTGCAGGGACACAGTCTCAAAGAAAATCTAAATTAAGCTCAGCTCTACTCCTGACTAAATCTAAACAATTACTGTACCCTAGTTAACTTACTAACAGCAAGGCAGTGTGGTGAATGATCTTCTAGCAGATGTCATTGGGTCTCAGTCAGAATCAATTACTACTGCTGGGTTAGCTTGCAGGATGAAGTCACTTCTTGTCAACTGACTTGGTTCCCAAGCTAACCCCCTACTGCTAGAAACTGCCAGCATTTAGCATTTCCCTGTGAAAATACATAGCCCCAAGATGTTTGCAGCTGTTGGAAGACCTAAAACAATACAACGCAGAAGGGTCCATTGTTTTAGGCATCTTGTCTCCTTGCTGAAATTGAAACCATCTTTTAGTGGCGCAGTTATAACATTTAATTTCAACTATTTCTGAAGTTTTGCAAGTTAACCCTCTATGTTCCAGTTTCCACTGCAAGTACAATATTTGTTCTTTTATAGTAGGTTACACTGGATGCCTCTAAGCTCAGTACTTGCTGTACAAACCCTTTGCACACACTTCTGTACCAGCGGTTTGATATACACATCACACACAGTTGCAATACATTTGTAACAAGTACATGAATCATGTTAGCACAAATGACAGTTTACAAAATTCCAAACATCTGTGCTGACAGTTCATCACACTTCTATATAAATATTAACAAACAGTATTTACAAAATTCCAGATAGTTAGGCTGACAATATTCCCTTTTGTGACCAGCAGCTTTGAAATCTAATGCTGCAGGCTGACAATATTCCCTTTTGTGACCAGCAGCTTTGAAATCTAATGCTGCAGCCTCCTGATTGGGTGGAACATCGGGAGATGGTTGTTTGGAGAAGGTTCCTGGAAAAAGGGCATTGAAAAGCCTCTGAATACAATTTAACACTCAATGATCCTTGTGATGGCTTCCCAGTCTATTGGGTGTAAAGACAAATGTCCAACTGCTTCCACAGACTAGCAGTCTGGCAATCCCTCAGGATCACTGACTGGGTCAGTCCAAGAAAAAGAAAAAACCCTGGATTCATCAGAATCTCTCTGCCACACAGGCAATGTCTGCCATTATAACCATTTCTTCCTGTGCCTCTGGGAGGAATATCTTCCTGTGAATCCTGAAAAGGGCAGAGACTTTCACAAACAACAACTTCACGCCGTTTCCTGGAAAAAGGTCTGTTGTCAGGTAGAGAAGCAGATCCGAATAGCAGAAAAGGTCTTTCCCTCCTTTTCACTTTAGGAAAGTGTGCATTTCCCTCCTTTTCACTTTAGGAAAGTGTGCATTTCCAACTGTTGGACTAAGTCAATCTGTCAAAAGGGGCATTTGCGAAAGACACCTTGTAGGGTTCTGAGAAATCACAACCACATCCAGGCTGCAGGAAGCAATTCCTGATCGGCCACCCATGAGGCACCTTCTGTAGCATGACAGATCAACCTCATGAATGTGTTAGAAAGACTATAGAGTGGACATTCTGGAGGAAAATGTCTTCTGGTCCTCAGCAGACATGGACCCTGGGACAGAACTAGAATTCTGTAACCAAGTACCTCTTTAGTCTAGTTATGTCTGCCAAATAGTTCAGGGCTTACAATACCAAGGTCACTGAAGTGTAAACCTACTTCCCCAAACCTGTTCAAAGCCCTAGATTCCCTGTTTGGGTGATTGACAGTGCGGCTCCACTGAGCTAGCTCCATTTTGGTGGCAGCTGCAACAAGCAGGCATTGGCAACACCATCAGTCCAATAGGGGTGGTCAGAAAAGGCACCAAGAACCTTATGACACAGATTGGTTCCACTGCAACTGGCACCTTCTACACCCTCAGCAATGTGTGGTTAATAAGGTGGTCCACAGGGGGATACCCAAATAGACTGGCCTGATGCAAAAGCTTCCAAAAAAGATTCCTCAGGGTTAGGAAGACAAACCACTCTTTTGGAGTAATATTTCCATGGATGTCTCCAAAGCAAACATCCTCGGGTGGTGATCTGGGGAATCCTTCCCTTTACAGATCAGTGTCCTTGGAGGGATTCCAAATGCCTCCTTTTGCACGGATGCTTCTGAGGGACCTCCTTGATGGGGTGCTCTGGAGATTTAAGACCCTGTGAGTTCGAGGGAATTAGACTGGAAGTTTTTCAGGGCAGGCTGTCAAAGGAGGAGACAGGCACAGAAACTGCTGAAGGGGGACCGGGCTCCAAAGCAGGTAAAGTCGAGGCTCTTCTGGTTACAGAGAACATTCTCCATCTCGAACACAGAGGGAGATAGACACACCACAGGTACCCTCAGAGTCAGTTGTCAACAGGGAAGCTCCAGAAATCCCAACCACCCCAGGATCCAAGTGAGGAGTTGGAGCAGCTATCAAAATGCAGAGGCCCCAAGGGGAAGAGAGCTCCAAAAACTTTGTAGCAGACACCAACCCCTCAGAAGCGGTGCTGAAGATATGGCTCACAGAACCTCTCCTCAAACTGACACAGACTGGAGTCGAGGTAACTGTTGGCTCCAACGTCTGTATTCCAGGAATGCCGCGACAGAGCGACACACACACACACACAGAGCGACACACACACACACAGAGCGACACACACACACACACAGAGCGACACACACACACACACAGAGCGACACACACACACACACAGAGCGACACACACACACACACAGAGCGACACACACACACACACACACACACACACAGAGCGACACACACACACACAGAGCGACACACACACACACACACACACACACAGAGCGACACACACACACACACACACACAGAGCGACACACACACACACACACACACACACACACAGAGCGACACACACACACACACACACAGAGCGACACACACACAGAGCGACACACACACAGAGCGACACACACACACACACACACACACACACAGAGCGACACACACACACACAGAGCGACACACACACACACAGAGCGACACACACACACACACACACAGAGCGACACACACACACACACAGAGCGACACACACACACACAGAGCGACACACACACACACACAGAGCGACACACACACACACACACACACACACACACACACAGAGCGACACACACACACACACACACACAGAGCGACACACACACACACACAGAGCGACACACACACACACACAGAGCGACACACACACAGAGCGACACACACACACACACAGAGCGACACACACACACACACACAGAGCGACACACACACACACACAGAGCGACACACACACACACACACAGAGCGACACACACACACACACACAGAGCGACACACACACACACACAGAGCGACACACACACACACAGAGCGACACACACACACACACAGAGCGACACACACACACACAGAGCGACACACACACACAGAGCGACACACACACAGAGCGACACACACACAGAGCGACACACACACACACAGAGCGACACACACACACAGAGCGACACACACACACAGAGCGACACACACACAGAGCGAGAGACACAGAGCGAGAGACACAGAGCGAGAGACACAGAGCGAGAGACACAGAGCGAGAGACACAGAGCGAGAGACACAGAGCGAGAGAGAGAGCGAGAGAGAGAGAGAGAGAGAGAGAGAGAGAGAGAGAGAGAGAGGGGGTGTGAGAGAGAGGGTGTGAGAGAGAGAGAGAGAGAGGGTGTGAGAGAGAGAGAGAGAGAGAGAGAGAGAGAGAGGGTGTGAGAGAGAGAGAGAGAGAGAGAGAGAGAGAGGGTGTGAGAGAGAGAGAGAGAGAGAGAGAGAGAGAGAGAGAGAGAGAGAGAGAGAGAGAGAGAGAGAGAGAGAGAGAGAGGGAGAGAGAGAGAGGGGGTGAGAGAGAGAGAGGGGCGAGAGAGAGAGAGGCGAGAGAGAGAGAGAGGTGAGAGAGAGAGGTGAGAGAGAGATGAGAGAGGTGAGAGAGATGAGAGAGGTGAGAGAGATGAGAGAGGTGAGAGAGAGATGAGAGAGGTGAGAGAGAGATGAGAGAGAGAGAGAGAGAGAGGTGAGAGAGGGGTGAGAGAGGCGTGAGAGAGAGTGTGAGAGAGGGGGGTGTGAGAGAGGGGGGTCGGGACATTGCTCACAGATCCAGGAGGAGAATGAGGAGGCAAGATCCCCAGCTGGATTTGTGGCTTGAGAAAACAATCATGCTATCCACCTCTGCTTCAGAAAAGCTTTGAGAGGAGCCAATGGAAGAGGCAGACAAAGCAGGCCTGGAAATGGGCCTGGGCTGTTGCAGGATAGTGGACTTCAGTCTGGATGTCACCAGCTCTTGGAAGAAGCTTTGGCATGGAGGGGAGGCTTGGATGATAACAGGAGCTGAAGATATCTGCTCTGAAGGTCTAGTCTTTGCAGAAGGCTCCCCTGAGTGTGGGGTTCTAATGGGGGACCCCCTTACACTTTTTTGGCAGTGGTTTGAGCCCCTGAAGTGGATAAACTCAACTTGTTACATCTTAAAAATACAATACAAATTAAGCAGAATGGAATGACTATCCAGAAGCAAATAAAGTGAGATTTAGCATGTTCACAGTTCAGTAGACTGCTTCATTGGATGTTAAAGTTTCCTAATCTACCATTTAAATACAACCATCAACTAACATTTTAAGTCACAATAAAATCAATGTTAAAGCTAGCAAGTCACTACACTGTAAAAGTAGTTTTTAAAGACACTAACTTTCATAAAACAGTTTAAACTGTAATAAACTGCTCTAATAACCAACTAAAAAAAAATCATCTACGTAGAGGTCTGGATTTCAATACAGGCTGCAAGGGAACTTTCATTTAACCCACTACCTCTATTTTCTCCCATTCTAATAATCCACCTGGTCCCTTTCTTCTGTTTTATTAATAATGTCCCCCAGCCATTCCCCCTTCTTTATCCTATCAATAACTAAAAATTTATGCGTATGATTCATTAACATGTTTCGCTAACGCATTAGTAGACATTTGCCTAGCTATACTGTATTGATGTTCCCTTATTCGGTCAAGTTTACGATTAGTTTTACCTATCTCGAAAGACATTCTACACAAGATGCTACACAGACTAGGTGCATGGTGTTGCAATCAGCACCCACTATTAAAATTTCTATTCACATCGGGATGTAAAAACTGACCAGTGTTATCAATACATCCACAAAAGTGACATTTCTGACATGGTTTAGTAATCCTTTCAATCTGAGCACTGCCACCTCCTATTCTAGGGTAACAAACTCTTTTTAAAGATTTCAGATTTTTAAAGGCAAAGCTTGATCGTGGTTCAACTATTTCATTAATTTTTTCATCTGCTGTTAAAATAGGCCAAATTTTTTATATACATCTAGGGTTGGTTAGAGTAATACATTGGCATTCTTACTGAATTAATCTCATCACGTTTTAATATTTGCCATATCCTTCTCAGAAAAACATGTCATCTATATCCAGGTGGATTATTAGAATGGGAATGAATAGAGGTAGTGGATTAAATGATAAAGCTCCCTTGAGCCTGTATTGAAATCCAGACCTCTATGTAGATGAAAGTTAGAGCAGTTTATTACAACCGTTTCATGAAAGTGTGGTAAGCCGCTTCACTGTTTAACAATGTTTTTGACATTGATTTTTATATGTGACTTCTTTAAATGTTAACTGAATGATGGCTGTATTGAAATGGTAGCTTAAGTTTAACGTCTGATGGAGCAGTCTACTGAACTGTGAAAGGGCTTATGTTTATCAATAAATTCCATTTGCCTCTGGATACAGCCATTGCGTTATTCTGCTTAATTTGTGTTTTACATTGCTTTTTGATACAAGCAAAATATTGGTCTGGAGTACGACTACTTTTTGTGGATTAGTCAACTTGTTAAATCGGAGTGCCTGGTGGTTGAACCCAGCACAAATGGGAGCAAGAAGAGTCCAGGTGGGCCGCACCGAGCACACCACACTGAGTGAGCATCAGTTAGAGTGTGTCCACAAGTGACATTTCTTAAAGCTTTGGGATCTGACAATTCTGAACAAACTAGCTCACAGCGCACACACAAAAGATTAAAGTTCACTAAACTTACAGAAAACCCTGAGCAGCTCAGAGTATGTGATATGCAATGCCAAGCAAAGTGCAGCAAACGAGATCGGAGGGATTTGGAAGAGAGGATCTCAAATGACAGAGCCTGGAACTTTGGGAAATGGCAGAGTCAGATCCAGTGCTCTGACATGAAATCCATAGGTTGAAGAGTAAGTGAAGGCATCAGATAAAATTGTCTAACCTCAAATATTAATTGCATAAAATACACTGTTTAACAACCAGAGGGCATATAAAGTTGTATACCAAGTGCATATTTACTTCTACAGATTTCATATGCTCAGAAACCCTTAAAACTAATTTACAATACAACAGCTGTAAAGTTTATGTATGTTAAATATTTACACAAGGTTAATGCTTTAAACTAAGTGACCTTTACAATTCAAAATCAGATCCGATGTGCATGTTCAATTGACATTTCCGTTCGTTCATTTGCTGATCAAGTGGGTAAAATGGGAGAGATTCAAATTTTAGCAATGGCCTGATCACATGACAAAAAGCAGAAAGTAGTAGTGACAATGCTGTTTTACTTGCACTACAATAAGGTACTACAAGCTTGAATAGTTAAATAGAAGACATCATTCCATAAAACTCAAATCTAAACTTATGAAAGTATGACAAAATGAATCTCAAGACAAGTACAGTAAAGATCACACAGAAATTACTTTAGTGACAATAGTTCAAAAATTGTTTTTGCAGGTGTTAATTTCCAAATGAATGACTGGTTATGGCATCAGTCATCCATTGTAGTGAAAATGTATTTGTCACTGCTTTCTTAAATGGCTGCCTTGGAGACTATATACAGAAGCATTGCTTCTATGTATTTTGGACTAGAACACAATACAACTTTGGAAATGACAGGCTTCCTATATAGTTTGCCAGAAGGTGGATGCGTGACAGACCCAATTCCGCAAGGATCAAGTGTAAGATTTCAAAAATGAATTTTTGCCAGTACCACAGGGGAGGAGAGGGACAACCTCCGGCCCCCATTATGGCTCGGGTGAACTGGGTTCAGTTAGTGGCTTGGGCTTTATGAGGTGCTGGCAAGGCAAAACAGGTGTGCCTTTCCTGGGGATATAGCATGCACACCGGTGCAGTTTGTGGATAATCTCTGGCATTTTCTCAACATGTGAGGGGGGCATTGCTACAGTTGCCCCAGCGGTAGGACAATATGCCAGTACACCCACTACACATGCACTTGGGGGGGGGGGGTTGCAATTAGGACAACACTTGAGATGCTGCAGTCTCCTTAGAGTCCAAACATGGGTCAGAATTGTCCAGGGGTGGCTTATTAGGTTGGGAAAACCTAGTTAACAAAAATCTCAGGGGAAGGTGATTGCCAGGTGTGGGTGGGGCTAAAGAATTATGCAATTCACCAATAACTTTAGAAAGTTTTTGGAGGAGGTAACACCCCACCCATCCCCAAGAGACTGCCCAACACTCCTGGTCTTAACTACACTAGCTCACACTGATGTACTTATGAAATCTTCTCTGCCTCTAAAGTACCGAAACTTCATAGTATGTATTCGGCATATTTATAACATTTTAGCCAGGCACAGTATCTAAAGCACAGTTCTCAGAACTACAAGAACCCATTTAGCTACACAAGCCCAACAATATGAGATCCCCTTCATTAATCTTCCAAATGTAGTTATAGATTTGCACCCATGTTATGTCCAGGAACCACGTCACCCGTGTTAATGACCAGGAGCATCAACTCACCGACTCCACAAAAAGGCTGATTTCAGAAATCCACTTTGTGGAACTTAAGCAGCATTTTTCTACAAGCCAGTAGAACACAACTGCATGAGGAAGGGCAAAGTCCAGTTCAGCAAAAGTGTTTTTCAGCAAACTGGACTAACTGCTATTCAGTAATATGGCAATAGTCTTGTCATGTTTCTGTTTAGCAGACACTCCAATATACAATCCCACAAAAAGTCAACATTTGAGCAGTTACAAAACAAGTACTTGTTCGGATTATCCAAAATTACATACAGGATGTAATATGCCACCAAGTACAAGACTCTGGTTATTAAATCTGGTGCCATAAGCTCCAAAGCAAAGATGACATTTACAATACAGTAGACAATATTTAAAGGGCATACTTTGCACTAACTGCAAATCAAATTTAACAGGTATTCCAATAAGAGGAATTGGAGATAAAAATAGTAATGCCACATTCTTCCCTGTAACATGTGCTGGTAAATATTTTGCAAAATTACTAATCAAAAAATGAAACTGGAATCCATTTAAATCAGTCTACAAGTGACCAATTCTAGTGATGAGGCATGTAAAAAAAATAAACTCTGGAACTGTCAGAATGACAATGCAAACCCAGGCAATTAGTGACCAAGATGCTAGAATACAGACTACATCCAATTTGAACCAGTTCTTTAAAAATCAGATGTTTACAATAAGCAATATTCTAACTTACATTATCATGGCTCAACATGACTCCTTTTGGTTGTCCTGTGGTCCCAGAGGTATAAATTAAAGTACAGCACTGATTAGGCTTCTGAGAGGCAATGATATCATCAAGCTGAGAATCTGGAACATCCTTTCCGAGCTCAATAAACTCGGACCACTGTTTTGAAGGTAGAAATGGGTTAATAAGATTTTACACAGTGCAAATAAAGAATATAACTGCAATGTGTTAAATCAAACATGCAACATGCTGCCAAACCTCTGCTGCACACTACACAGTGCATGCTGCTTGCTCTGCATCACCCAGCACTTCCACAGCAACCAAAACAGCAGTTACCATAGTAATATTAATGCTGTGGTTAACTGTGACCTCAAAGTCCAACATTCAACACGTACCTAGAACTTCACTCACAAATGAACAGAGTGCGAGTTTTCACAAAAGGAAGTTAAACCAATTGTGAGCAGTATTAGCAGGATTTAAACAAAGGCTTTCCATTCAGAAAATGGGAAAAACTATTCAGTAAATCAGCAGCAGTGTAGAAAAGTACAGCAACTTTTAATATTTTGAAGAAAAAAGAAGTTATGTACTCACCTTAACGTTCCATGTGAGTTCTCGCCTTTATTCTTATTGATGGGTTCGGAGCCGATCCTCTGCTCCGACACTGCCTATAGCAAAAGCTCAAGGTTTGCCAGTAGCTCAAGACAAAGCCCCTTATCCCACAATGCACTGCTGGAATTACTTCAGATCTTGTTTGCTGCGAGTATATATACCTTTTTTCTTTTTCTACAAGGAAGCACTTCCCAAAGGGGAAGTACTGAATAACCAGGATGGTACTAGCCTGTAAGTCAACTGTCAGCCAGGAGGGGGAAGGAGGGAGGGACGTGAGAATAAAGGAGAGCTAGAACTCACATGGAACGTTATGGTGAGTACATAACTTATGTGAAGCTGTTAAATATCACCGTTTATTCTCACTGATGGGTAGCGTCCCTAGCACCCTCAATCTTGGGTGGCTCATGGAAGTACGTTTTTCAGTACAGTGGAACTGAAGGAAGACTGGTCCCTGGAAGCCTTATCTACTTTGTAATGAGTGATAAAGGTATGATGCTTAGACCATGTGGTTGCAGCACAAATATTGTCAAGTGGCAATTTAGCTTGAAAGCAGACTACGTAGAAACAGCTATGGCAGAATGAGCCTTCGGTCTGTGTGTCAATGGCATGTTTACATTCGCATAAACAAAGAATATACAATCCGATAACCATTTAGATAGGGTTGTTTTAGCCACTGGATTACCTTTTCTGGCCTCCGAAAAGGCTACGAAAAGTTGATCTGATTTTCTAATATCCTTAGTTCTATCAAGATAAAATCTGAGCTGTGTGTACATCAAGTTTATGCAGCATGCATTCCAATTTGTTAGAGTGGTTGGGAAAAGACTGGCAACTCAATGACCCGATTGATATTGGACTCAGAACAGACTTTAGGCAAAAAGGAGGGGTTTGCTCGGAGAGATACTCTCTCAGCATGGAAAATCATGTAAGGAGGTCTGACGGATAATGCTTCAAGTTCTGACACTCTGTGGGCAGAAGTAATGGCCACTAGAAATAGTCTTCCAGGACAAATATTTGAGATAAGAAGATGCTGGTTCGAAGGGGGGAGAATTATTGGAGACCGCATAAAATTAAAATTCCAGGGAGACAAAGGGATTTTGGCAGGTAGTCTCATGTGAAAAACACCTTTAAGAAAAGCCTTAGATAACTTATGGCACATAACATTCAACCTAACGAATCCAAGGTGGAAATTTGATATGGCAGCTAAATGGACTCAACTGTGGCAGCTGCTGCTCCTTCCTTAAAAATCTGTCAAAAATTCCAAAATGGACAATAGCGCAGCTCGGAAAGAAAGTGTTGATTTTCTGTATACTGGCACAAATTGAGAACTTGTTCCATTTACTGCAGTATAGTTTCCAGGTGGATGGCTTGTGAGAAGACAAAAGGATTGGTCTTGTATCATCTGAGTGTCAATGAAGCCTGGCAATTAGGGGAAGTGGATTAAGCCAAGCAGTCAGCTTTAGGGACTGACTGCAGTAAAGGATGGAGTTCCCCAGACAGGTGTCAGGTCTGGAACTGGGTCCAGGATCCATGGATCCTCCAGCAGATGAAGGAAGGGGAACCAAATCTGTCGAGGCCAGTAGGGAGCTATGAGGATAACTGCCCTTCCCAGCAATTTTGCTTTCTGTAAAACCCTTGGTATCAATGGAATAGGTGGGAATGCATATAGGAGACCCAGGGGCCAATCAAGTGCATCCCTCGGGGAATGTCCTGGAGGTGGTATTAGGTCAAAGTAGCTTCTGGATTTGGTATTGATGTGACTGGCAAAGAAGTTGCAGCAAGGCTGGCCCCATTTCCAGAAAATCAAATCCGCAACTCGTTGGTTGAGAGACCACTCGTGAGCAACAGTACTGCCCTGCTCAGCTTGTCCACTATCACGTTGGATTTCTCCGGGATGTGCGTTGCTAACAGAAAACGCTGGGACGACAGCCCATTGCCATACCCTGAGGGCTTCTTGACAAAGGGGATAAGACTTGGTTTTGCCTTGCTTGTTAAAGTACCAGACCACTGACTGGTTGTCGGTCTGAATTGCAACTGTCCCTAGAGGAAGAGAGTCATTAAATACTGCAACGCCAGAAGTACTGCTCTCAACTCCAGAACATTGATATGCAGGTGTGACTCTTGATCCATCCATATGCCTTGGGCAGTCTTTCCCTGAAAATGCCCCCCCCCCCCTTATCAGGGAAGCGTCCGTGGTCACAATGGCTACTAGGGGGAAGGGGACAAAGGGTCTTCCGATAGTGACATGGAGACAACCACCACCGAAGGTCTCTTGCAAGAATCTGTGATGAGAATCAGGTGGTGCATCGGTGGCTTTTGGTAAGACCATGGAGTGAAGAGGAGCCATTGAAGGACTCGCATATGCATCCTTGCAAGTGGTACAGCCAGGATTGCTGCCGCCATCAAACCTAGCACCTTCAAGACCTCTGCTGCTGTAGCTTTGTTCTTTGACACCAGTTAGTTGACGTGTTGGTGAAGTGAGACTCTTGACTGGAAGATGTAGAGTGGTGGCTGAGATATCTAACTCTGCTCCTACAAAAACGGTATGCAGCGATGGCGATAAGGCAGACTTTTCGAAGTTGACTGTAATCCCCAACTGATGGCAGAGTGTCAGAGTATATTGTGTTGCCAGAGTCAATTGATGCCTGGTGGTAGTGGTGAGGAGCCAATTGTCTAGGTATGGAAACACCTGGAATCTCAAGACGCTTCAGGTGAGCAGTGACCACTGCCATGCATTTGGTGAACACTGGGGGCTGTAGTGAGACCAAAGGGCAGGGCTTGAAACTAGTAATGATTGGCTCCCAGCTGGAAACACAGGTGATCCCTGGAGCATCTGTTCATCTTTATGTGATGGTACGCGTCCTTGAGATCTATGTATCCAATCGCCTTTCCCTAGGAAGGGAAGAATGACCTGAAGCATGACCATTCAGAATTCTTTATTAATTGGTAGAGTCTGCTGAGTTCCAAGATAGGTCTCCAGTCCAGTTTTCTTTGGTACCAAAAAGAAACTCTAGTAAGTTTAGAATCCAACTTGGTCTGCTGGGACTGGTTGGATGACTTTTCTAGCAATTTGTGGACATCTACGATTGCTTGTTCCCCGAGACTAGGTGGAACATCTGGGATTCTGTTTACAGGAGTGGGAGGGGAAGAGAAGTGTATGAAATATCCTCTGGAAATGATGCCTTGTACCCATGCATCTGACATTGTTTAGCCAGGCTTCTGGGTACAAAGATGAGCGACCCCTGACTGCCTCGCCTCCTTTCAGGAGCGCTGGTAGGGCTGACCAGAGAACTGGCCTCTGTCACCCTGTTGCAGTGGACCCCCTCTGCTGCGTGGGCGGCACCTTCTGTTATAACCTCCTCTGCCTCTAGAGGGGGTTTCTCCATGCGTGTCCTGAAAGGCTCCCTGTGCTTTTTGGAACCACATTTCCACTTTTAGGACCCTTGGGATAGGGCAGAGTAAGGGTAGAAAAACAGACGGCAGATAGGGTCTTGCCTTCCTGCTCACACCTGGTTAGTTTTTTACTTTAGGCCCAAACAGTGAGGCTCTGCAAAAGGAGATGCATCCAAGCTAGTCTCCGCAGAGCAATGCCTGAACTAGTGGCTCTACTCAAACCATCAGCTGCATAAGATAGGAGACACATGGACGAGTTCACAACAGAGTTTAGGGTAGCAAGCTGTGTGCACTTTGTCGGCAATCCCTACAGCTACCATACACTGGAGAGCATCTCCTAGCTCTTTGTTGCCTCGTGAAATGGGTTAAATAGTTTAGCGATCTCAGAGATAAAAAAGGCACTGAACTAAACATGCGTTTCCCATATCTATCCATGATCCTAGAATCTCTGTTAAGAGGATGGATAGATGTGGATGTTTCAGACACTTACTATTTGGTGGCTGCAGCTACCACCATGGCATCAACAAGCACTCCTTTGGTCAAAGGCTTGGTCCACTGGGCCAGAGATGAACTTATTCAGCTTCCGAGGGACAGGATCCATGGCCTCCGACTCCCACGCCTTATGAGAGATCAGCTCCATGAGCTCACTGTAATGCGGACACCCCCCCAAGAAGTGGAAGGTTGAGACCAAAAAGCCTTCAAGAGCAAGGACTTGTCCTCAGTAGGGGTTTTGGACTGCCAATCACCCTTCTGACTCAGGATCTCTAATATCTCTGCAAAGGAGATATCCTCAGAGGGGGGAATCGAGGGGACCCTTCTAATTCATCCAAATCAGGTCAGATGTCAAAGACTACTGTGGGGAGTCCAAGTGCCTCCTCTTGCACAGTCTCTTCCTGGGTACCTCCTCAGTGGGGAGGTTGAGGTGGTCTTGGAAAAACAAGGGGTGCCCTGTGGGGCTACTTGAGGCTCAGGGTCTCTACGCTTAGGGGGACCGGTAGACAGAAGCGGACACAGGTGCTTGAAGGGAGAAGGAAGCCCAAACTGATGCCGGTCTTGGGAGACAGGACTCTCCTCATGGCATCAAAAGCACCATGGTTCCAACAAGAAGGGGTAGACTGATCCAGAGGGACCATCTGATCCTCCCACACCGAAACCATGGGCTCTGAGACAGAGGTAGGAGCACAGCTCATCCAAGCCAAAGCCCCGAGAGGAAGAGTCTGCACAGACAATCGGTCCGACTATCCTCCCCAGACAAGACAGCAGAATGTCTGGTCCTAGCTGTCCTCGGTCGGCGCAAAGGATGTCCTAGTAGATGGAACAGATAACCAGTGCAGGTCTGTTCCAGAGGTTCAACAACTATCTATTTGAGCTCAGAGAGTCCAGTACAGCTCCGAGTAAAGTCTGCTTCAATAGTCTTTGGCTCCGATGAAAGGCCGGGCCAACAATTTAGCAAGTCCTGGTGCCCACAGAAGCTTCAGCACTAGCCGATCCATATCTGAGGCTGTCCGGAGACTTCGAGGAATGCACTGAAGGTGCTGACTAGAGCGGAGGAGCTGCGGGAACCTCAGAGATCGGCTCCAAGACTGGGAGCTGGCTCCAAACCAAAGGGACACTTGGTTCCAAAGACTGTGGAACCGATGATCCTGTACCCTCCACTATTTTTACCTTCTTAGAAACTTTAAAATCTCCAGAAGATTTAGAGGATTTTGAGGAAACGCTAACACCTTACTGGCTACCCAACGCCTCAGAGAAAGTATGCTGCAGCAACCCCCTATCAATAAGTTTTCTATTTCTCTCCAAGAGTACCCTATAAGAAAAAGAGAGTGGCAATACTGCAAGAGTCTTGGAGGTGTTTAGCCCCCAGACAGTAAACAAATTGAACATGCA